>NW_008681896.1:0-20633 GCF_000695815.1 Acanthisitta chloris
CTATGAGGAGAGACTGAGGGAGCTGTGACTGTTTAGCCTGAAGAAGAGAAGTCTCAGGGGAGACGTTATCGCTCTCTACAACTGCCTGAAAGGAGGTTGTAGTCAGGTGGGGGTTGGTCTCTTCTCGCAGACAACTAGCAGTAGGACACGAGGGCACAGACTCAAGGTCTGCCAGGGGCGGTTTAGGCTGGATATTAGGAAGAGGTTCTTCCCCCAGAGAGTGTTTGGGCATTGGAACAGCTCCCCAGGGCAGTGATCACAACACTAAGCTTGACAGAGTTCAAGAGGTGTTTGGACAACACTCTCATACACACGGTGGGATTATCAAGGGTGACTCGATGATCATTGAGGTCTTCTCCAACCCGGTTGGTTCTATGATTCTGTGATTCTATCTCAGAACTTTTATAGTAAATTAGTCAGTCCAGCTTTAGTTTAAACATTTAGAGTGGTTTCCACATACTGATTTGCTGCAATAGTTGGAGGCATAAAATGCTGATATTTGGAAGTGTTTCCATATTTAAGTTACTTATAAGCTATTTTTTCTAAGTAAGACATACACCTCTTAAATTTTCACAGTAAGTGTTATATTGAATAAGTTTGTTTCTGAAAAGGACATTATACAATTAACCTGAGACACTTCATCTGGTAAAAAATGTGTACATGTACATGCATCTGTCCAGAAATATATACAGTGGTATAATCTACTATTCACTGGCTTTTCTGAAACCTGGCAAAATTCTTTGCTAATCCAGCTAATTCATTAGAAAATATTTGTACAGGATATTGACATATTGAAATATGATTATACATATGCAAAAATTTCTGTGTTTTTTTTAAAAAATGAATATATTTAGGTCAGTTTATAAGGAATTATAAAGAAAATTATGTTACATAAAGAATCTTTGATAAAGAAACTTTGAGGTTTTTGTTTTCAGTTGCTGTATATACTGTGTAGTTTGGAATTTTGTTGAATATGTGATCAGTGGAATTTAATCATAACTTGTGTATCTTTAGTCTTCAAAAGCATCATTTTTCACTTTATTTTTTAGTGATTCAGTGAAGTTTCTGCACTTTGGTTTGGGTTTTAAAGGCTGCAGTGATAGAAGGACTTCATTCTTTCTGACCTAAAGATAAGAATTCAGATGTTCTCACCGGCAAGAATATTCTAAGATGGAATTATGTGTTTTATCTGTTGGAAGACTGCTCAAGGAATTCACCACTCTGATGTGCCATGCTTTCAAATACCAGCTTAACTTTGTTTGTGGACCATTCTATAGACTTTAGTTTCTGTACCAATTTTAATCTTCATGGAAAAATCCATGTAATATAGTTAGCAACTTTTCCTTTTATAGACACATATATCAGCTAGCCATCAGCTCTCTGATGTGCCTGATCTTCTCTTTTGCAGAAGTCAATTCTATATCGAATCCAAGTTTTCTGAATAGCAGTGCAAAATACTGCCAGAATGTTGCTCGGTTATTCTGTGTAATTTCCTCTCTCTTTATTTCTAAATCTGATGTTTGATGTAGCTGAAACTCTTACACATTGTTGCTTCATTTTATTTCTCATTAGTTAATATATGTAAAATAATCAGTGTGATTGTTTCTGCTTATAATTTCAGGGGGTTTTATGCCAGTTATTTACCTTGTCCAAACATGTTGAAGGTATTGAATTTTAAGGCAAAAATATTCACAGTCTGAAAAGAGAACACTGACAAATTCATTCAAAAGGGAAAAGAAGAGTAATTTATAAAAGGAACTGTAGATAATGATGCCATCCAGTTGTTTTAAAGTTCCTCTACCTCACCTTTAATGAATTAGATTTGTCAACAACATATGTTTTATGCACTACTTCTAATGAAGTGGCATGCCAGCACTACAGTGTACTTTGAGGTTTATTCCATCAAAGCTTTTTGCTGTCACAAAGTAGACCTTTCTAAATAATAGATACTAAAAAGTACATTTAAATAACATTAAGGTTGTGACACAAACACCAAATGACAAACTTCAGGCAATTCATAGTTAGGGTTGACAACTTGTCATTAACTTGCATTGTCGTTTTTCTAGAAAGGGAAGCACTATTGCATGATGTAAGAATTTAATGTGAGATTAACTTTAAATTTCTTGGCTTTTATGGGCTGGAGTTACAACCTTTCTGTCATTTTTGAAACAGTTTTTTGTATATCCTCTGTTTTCAGAAAAATAATAAGCGCAGTGGAAATAGTACAGGCTTTGTTGGCTTTGTTCTTAATTTAAAATGGATGCGAGAGTATTGGTCAAAGAACGGGCTATCCTGTTGTCAAACTTTCATGCTGTTCTTTTAAGCGTCCTTTGCTTTTGTCTTTGCTGATTCTTCTACTGAACTTATGAGTTACAGGAGCTTTAGTCCTAGGTTACTTTAGCTAAAACCCAAGAAAGTACTAAGAGTTCCCAACTCTTGTCCACATAAAGAACCACTTTCGTTTTACTAAACAGTACTGAATAAACCAAGAGTATATGTGCAGAAGGCCTTGTTAAAATTTTTTTATTTAAAATAATGTGAAACAAAAGCAGGTGAACAGGATAGTTTCTCTTATTTCTTACATATGCTTTCCCATTTTGTTGTTGTTAAATATAATAGAAATTTCTGTTCAGGTATCTTAGCACGCATATATAAACACTATGCTTTCTGTTCCTCTGTAGAGATGTTTTCTCAAATGCCGACAATTTATTATTTTCATCATAGTTTTATCAATTTAGTCTAACATAAACTGGTGCTACTGCCAAGTGGTCAGGCACTCACTTCAGTCACCTTCCCCATGCCACCAGCAGTGCTTATGCAGCTGCCTTGTAAATGGGTATAAATGGGCTTGCACAGGCTAAGTGGCTGGTACAGAACGTTGGTAGGATATTTTTGCTGAGCTAGTTTTTATCTACCTGATTTGATTCATTATGTTAGTGCTCACAATCACTCCTGGATGCAACAGTCAGTCTTTAGTTCTTTTTAATACAGTCATCAAATTGTAGAATCACAGAATGGTTTTAGTTGGAAGGGACCGTAAAAGGCCAGCTCATCTAACACCCTACCATGGGCAGGGACATTTGCCCTTTGTCCTGTCATTGTAGATGCTGGTAAAAAGTCTGTCTAGATCTTTAAGCCTCCTTTATACATGAAATGTTCATCTCAAACTTCCACCTCTTCTGTTTTCTAAGATAATTGTTCTAAGTGGGTAATAATAAAGTAGATTATTTTCAATGAGACTGCTGAGCTATGTGGACCTTGCCCACGCATTTCTTACAGCTGCCATATGCTACTTTGGGAGATTCTCTGGCCTTCTAGTTTCCCACCCTCTGCATATCTTCTCTCAATTGCTTTTTACCTTTGGACAATGAAATGAAGTGTTATGTAGTACCATGATTTGTATAATAAGTATCAACAGAAATGTGGACTCCTAAAATTAGTTTTTTTAAAACGTTTTGAACTTGGACTATTATTAACCCGTTGCAGTTAAGAAGCATACTGTCTTAGTGAGTTAGCAATTTTATATAATGCTAAAGGAGTAAGGACTTTTATCTGTGAAGGTGTTATTTCCCCAAATACTACCTATTAATAATTTTAATACCTGCTTTTTATATAGGACCACTGATGAAGCATTAACTGAATGTTATGCATACTCCCTTAAAACTGAAAACAAGATTTCAATTACAAAGAGAACATACTGATTGAAGGTATGTATTTATGTAAATTACACATTGCTATCTTCTGAAATTGACTTGCTATAAACTATAAATGCTTAATAAATTGTAACTGGACTGTGAAGTTTATAGGAAAGTGCTTATTGGTACCAATCAAGAATATATATGAATTTTTATTGTTTGAAGAAAACATAGGAGACACGGCATTTAAATTTAAGTGTTTTAAAAAAGCTCTAAACCAGCTAATTTTGTTCAGATTAACCATGGTATAAATTCTTAGCTCTTTACAACATCTATAAAAATGACTAGCTGTTTAATAGGTATGAACTTTGTATTAGGATAATTTTGCAAGAAGTCTGAATAAGGCATCTCTTTATAGTAAGTACTTACATAGTCATTGTGGAGGCTAATTGAGACCACTGTTTTTTGAAATGCATTTTGTGCTTTGCAGCATTTGCTTAGGTGCAAATCCGTAATATTGATCACATTTGAAGCAGAATACAGTCTGTTCTGTAATATCCAGAAAACCCTAATAACTTCTCTTGATCCTGCGAAAAAAGAATCAGAAAATGTAACCTCTCTTTCAGGTTGTCTGAATCTCTTTTCTCAGGACAATCAATCAATTTCTCTCCGCTCTTTTAACTGTGTTGCCATTAGTGCATAATAGTATAAAACATTTGCTTCAATAAAAACTTGTCATTCCAAGAAGTGGTTTAGGGAGCTATATCATCCACTGGTACAGATAAAGAAGTAGATTATTTGAAATAAGAGTAGTAGGCTGTACAATGTTTTTAATTCTTAAGATGCCATTTGACTGGGAGCACATAAGTTATGCTGGGTAATGTAGATTTAGGGAGTGTTGAGGAATACAGGATGCTTTGTGCTTTTCCTATAATAAACCTGTCCTGGGTGTACACCGTGATGGAAGAAGAAAATGGAAAAATCATTCCAGTTTGCCTTGATACTAAAAATCGAATTATTTGTTCAATGCTATTAGATGATACACACTTGCAAAACAATAGACTTTTGATTCACTGAGTAATATTTAGCTCCAAAGATTAGCATAAGGCAAGGTGTTGTAATGTCACTTATTGCCAGCTTATCTAGGAAAAATATGTCATTTCAATAAATGCTCCCCTGCTTTTATATCCCTGAACATTTTCTTCGCTATTCAGAATACATGTCATCAGCTACTTTTCTCCTTGGGTATTTTGTTTGTGCTTGTAGCATGCTCCAGAGTGTTTAATGTGTACCAGTGAAGGGAATCTTGAGTTGGGACTGTCTTCTGTTGGCTGGGTCACAACAAGCATAAGTTACTGTACAGATTAATGGAATAGAGTTGAAACTCTAAGGTTCTCTATAGAACTCATATATAAAAATAGATTTGATCACAACTTATACTTCTGAAGGATATTCTGCTAGAGTTGTTTATACTTAATAAGAGTTTGGTAAGCTATGCTTAGTTTTATGCAGTTAAAAGAGATACAATATAAAGCTTATAAATTTCCAACTTGAATCTTATATGGCTTATTAATTATTTTTTTTTCCAAAAAAGTTGTCAAAGTCTTCTGAATTAATGTAAGGAAAAAGAAATTTGTAACAATGTTAATGTGATTCTATGAAAAATTTTTACTACTTTAGTCTGTGATGTCCCCCTCTCTTTCTTTCTTTCTAAAAACTTGAAATGTAAGCTTCCTTCGAAACCCAAAAATTCATCTTTACTTTTCAGTTAAGTCTTGTTCTGAAGTAATAGGCAAGTGGTGCACATAGTTTATGCTGTAGATCCACTTCTTGGCCAGTTGCACAAGTCATTTAAGTCTTGTAATTATGTAAGAAATAGCACAGTGTTCAGTTGTGAGATATTTATGAATACTTGCCCTCTTAATCATGAAATGGAAGGCTAAGTGCTTTCTGCACCAGAGAATTTAATATAAATTTTACAGTAGTTGTTTAAAATAGGGAGGAGGAACCCCTTACTGCATCACAAATCAGCTGATTGTCTTTCCTTTTTGCACAGGAATATATGAACTGGTCTGTTTCCAAAGAATCATTTTGTTTTCTCTGTATAAGTGGATTTTGTAATGATTCCTTCTTTCACCTTTTTGCACTCTCACTTCTATCTTATTTTGAAATAGTATTCGTGATGCAGCATCTTTGCAGAAAAGATGGCTGAATGTATTAGAGCTATTTATGAGTATTTCTCAATATTCATGGCATTTACATGGCATATACAGACTAGTGGTATGGAGGTATATGAAATTCACCATGAATACAAGATAATCTCACAGCTGCAGGACTCTTAGCTCCTCTGTGATACTGAGCTTCAGGCTGGAGTGTGAAAATACACTTCAAGATGTCTTTGAGAAGAAGGAAGTTCCTTTCACTGTAAGTTCCTTTCACTTTTTTCTTTTCTTTCAACAGAAATGGAAAGGTATTAGAGATAAATATTCTTTAAAATTTCTACTTGGTTATTCTTCTTTTTTGCTTTTGTAGCATCATAGCTGAGATGACTTGTACTTCCTGCCAAGAAATAAAGATGTTAAATCTTATGATGTAAGTTATCAAGTGAAACAAAAATGGGTCAAAATACAGAGAGGGTGTTCTAGGAAGATAAAGGCTACCTCTAAGCAATTAGGTGGAAAAGTAATTTTATATATGGCTTGTGAATTAGTAAGAAGGTTCTGTCTTAAATAAAAAATCTATCTTCCCTGACAGTTACAGAATTGCCGACCAGTTACACACAAGGTTTAGTTTTGCATAATTATTTTGATTACCATTAACTAGATATGGTGCAGACATACTTTCATATCAATCAGTATATTTCTACTTTAATATACTGTTTTACAGATGTCTTTCTTTCTCCTATTACTATTCCGTTGGGTAGTGCTTAAACCCTAAATGATATATAATCTGCACTTTTTCTAGTGCATAAAGCTAGCTGATAGCAGTTATGAGTTCTGCTCTGAATTCAAACTGATAATTAACTAGAAGTCAAGACATAGTCAAGACTAAGCACTTCACTTAGGGGCTTAAATCCATGTCCTTTTAATTGAAGCTGAGAATACTAGTGGTCTGTATGCTACTTATATTTTAGTTTTTTGTCCTTTAAGTGGTCTTTTGATCAGATACTTTTTTTTAGAATAAAAGAACATACAGATCCAATCTGTTGCAGACCTGTGGTAGAATCATTATACTGCTGAATATCAAGACTGTGCTTTGGCTAGCTGTGTGAAAGGAGGAAAATAGAGTAAGCTGTTCAAACTCTTATTCTTCACTAGGGAAAAAACAAACTGAATTAAAAGGCAGGCTGGAGGATATCTGGCCATGAAGATGAGTGAGTGATCGTGGAGAGCCAGTTGCCAGCCCAAACTGTTAAAAGAGCACTAAAAGGCTGCTGTATTAGTAAAAGCGTATTTCTCTTGCTGTGGAGCTCTAAACAGCATTTACACATATACTTCTGCATTTGTTGTAATTGTATAGATTCGTCAAAGGAAGGCTTTTATTGTTTTCGTATATGCTGACTAGTTACCAAAGAGTCTTTTTTAATGGCCTTGATTAGTCTTAAGTTAGGCCTGTCATTAGGGCAGTCATTTGAGGTATTTAAATAAATGCTTCACATCAGGCTTCTGATTTGAAGCATCTTGGTTATTCTGTTGTCTTTTTTGATGGCTAGTAGCACTTCAAAACTTGATTGCAACTTTTAAGTTAGAATACTAAGAAACAATAGACTTTCAGATGATTAGAGACTAGTGTGTCTATATGAAGAAAATACTGTATATTAAAATGTATTATGCTTTGATTAATCACAGAAACTTCAAATAGAATGCTAATTATACAATACTGTGCGTCATCAGAGAAATCAATTACTTTTAAACTGCTCATGTGAGGCAGAGGGTTATGTTCCTCAGTTTACTTTGAAGACAAACTGACAGAGAGGAAAATGATTACAGATCACATCTTTCTGCAGAACTTATGCACCTTGAACATACTTGTTGTTGTCAAATGCTAACCTTTCTTAGACTGTTGCTGATGTCATTGTACATAAAGTTGCCCTCCTTGAAATACTGGTTTACATTGCATTGTTAGCAACAACCATTTGGTCAGTCATAGGAGTGTAAAATGATCTTGAAATATCCAATGAGGTCTTCCAAATTGAAATTATTTGTATTAACTTTTTCTTGATTCAGTTAGCCGATGACATGCAATTGCCACCTTTTGCAAGCAGTTTTTTATTTTATTTTTTTACTTGAAAGTGCAGACTTCTTTAAGCACAGTTACAGTTGTTGCTTTCCTAATCCTGTGAGTCAATCTACACTAAACAAGAAGGTTATCTGAAACCCTTGGCAGCTTCAGTGGAAATTAAAAAGCATGCTTTACTGTTTTCTGATTGTCAAGATTGGAAATAATATTTGTCCAGTTGGACAGCTTGCTTTTAGTCACTAAATGCAAGTTGAGATTCTGTCTCTTCCTTGAAAGCTTCTGTGTCAAGAATGTAATTTGGACTGTTTGTAGTTTGACAGGGATTATTAAAATCAGAAGAAGTGAAAGAAAAGAAGTGTGAGAAAGCAGAATTGACAGTGGCACTCTATTATTTGCAGCTTGAATCATGATGACTATGTTGATATGATAGATTCTAAATGTTAGGTTCACTGTGGGAGTATGTTAAGCAGCAAATGCAGTAAAATTCAGTTATAGAAGATTTTTATGATTTGACACAAAGCGATCCAGCATTTATTTTCATGGGAAAATTTGGGAGGGGGAGTGTAGCAGAAAATGAAAGATTAGAGGGACAAACAAGGAAAAAAGGAGTGGTTGAGACAGACTTTAATTTTCTATTTTATTATTTGATTTATCTCTCTCTCCTTTTTTTTTAAATTATACACCTTGCTAGTCTACTTCAGAGAGAATAAAACTGAGTATTAAGAATTGATGGAACAGGTCATAAAATTTCTTTTTGCAATGACTTGAATTTGGTAGGAATTTTTTAGCATTAATAGTTTTAAATTGAGCTCAAATTGCTTAAATTGAGCTCAAGTCTTAGACTGCTGTTTCACATCAATTTTTCATTACTTGCATCTTGCATGGTATTTTTAAATAGTGATCTTTTCTGCCACTTTGAGGTAAATAATTTAAACCCTTAAATTTTTGCAATATTCATATAGCTGAATTTTTAATTGTGGAAGATACATTAGCTGCCAAGTGTATGCATCTTTTGGTGTCTAGTGAAAGTTCAATGTATTATTTAATCTTAATCCTTTGTTTCATATCTTAGTTGTATAGGTAAACTTTCAATTTTTGAATAAGCAGGTTAGCGCAGAAGTAAGACATCTCATTAGTCAAGTTTGAAGAATGCTGTCATTTCTATGTGGTTTCCTTTTCTTATTTTCAGTATGGGAACTTTGTGAAAAATTCTCTTTTTGGGACAGTTTTTAGTGTAGAGTTGTATGATTTTATAGTAACTTGGGAAACTCAAAGGAAAACAGGTGACACATGAAAGCCTTTGTTGTTACTTAGCATAGCCTTAGCTTCCTGTCTGTAAAACAATGTCATGCAACTTTTGAACAGTTGAGCCATGCCAGCATCTCATCTTCAGATGCCTTCACAGTAGAGAGAAGTGTATTAGCATCCAGAGTGATTCATCTAGCAGAACAAAAGGGATAAGGGAGCAGAATGACTGAAGGAAAAGAGGTTACACAGAGCTGTTTGCAGACTTGCAAAATAAGGACTGTCGTGAGATGGTAGTGTTGAAAACACAGTGAGAACACTGATAAAGGAAGTGCTCTGGTTTCAGCGCACACAACTTTGTGATGTGAGAGGAGGGTGCCAGACCCTGATGGGGTGGAGGGGCAAACACAAACAACCACCCTAAAATAAGGGAGGATCGAAAATATGTATAAAGGACAATCTTAGAGGTAGCTAAATGTCATGTACGTATCTTCATATTTATTTCTGTATCCCTGTCATCATTCAGTGGCAGTAGTCTTTAGATGCTTTGTGTGCACAGAGCAGAAAAGAAGTCTGTGTGCACAAATGCAGAAATAAAAAATTATCATAAATTATAAAATTCTTAATTAAAAGGACATTTAAAATTCAGTTTACAGTTTGTGTGAACTTACTTTAGGCTAGGTAGGGTTGGGAGAGCACTGCCTTTCCTGAATATGCAGATTTTACTGTATTGCTCAGCCAAATGCCCATTATTTTGAAAACATCCTTATTCTGTTGAAATCCATCTCTGTCTCCTGGTGTCTAGTATTCAACAAAGGGAAGGTTAGTTGAATCAAGCTACATTTTCTACTGTTGTCTGTGGAATTAGTCTGAAGAGCAAGGAGAGGGAAATTAGAAACTCAAAACCTACCATCTCAGTATTCACAGTGTTTTCAAGTACAAAAGGTAAGATATTTATTTAGCAATTCAGAACACAGCAGATCAGACGAGATGCTCCTGGCAAAAATGAATATAAATTATTTTGTATAGTTCCAAAGTTATGAGTTCCTCATTGCTTGTTCATGTTAGCGTGTAATGGTTGTGCTGAGTTTTATTCTTAATATAACCAGCAAAAATGCATTTCACAATTTATACAATACAGTATTTTTACTGCAAGGGTAATAGACATGTTTACATTTTGGCTTAGGTTAGTCTGTGAAGATGTAATTTAACATTTCAGTTCCTACTGAGATATGTAATTCAGTTACCAGCTCCGATCTCTTTTCCCATTTTTAGTGCAAAGCTTTCAGTTGTGACAAAGAAACAATCTTAATGTAGCACCAGTGTTTGTGATTACCAGTTCTCTTTCTACCTCCTTCTCCTGCCTAAGATTTATTCAAATGTAAGGTAAAGGGCTTGGGGCTTTTTTCCTAGAGACATCTCCGGAGAAATGGAGATGAAGGCTACTAAAGGCTTTTGGTGGGCCTCTACAGAGGTCATGGTCAGCAGAATCTAATGCACACTGTGATTAAACACCTCTTGATTTTTAAGGCATATTCTTCCCTTTACGTTTCTGTCAGTGTTTTAAGTAAAGGATCATATGTTTTCATGCTGTATGGTGGCTGTTGTTCCCAGAACCACTGGAGCTAGAAACTAAAAAATTTGTCAAGCAAGGGCATTATACCAAATAGGCATTTTCAGTAGTTTTAAAACATCTTGGTAGGTTGTCCAAGTGAAATAAATTTCCACATTTCAGAAGTCCATAAATGAAATGAAGTTGAGTAAAACGTACATGAGAAGCAACAGCATTTTGTATTTTTCCCAACTGAATGTTACTGTCCTGTCATATTTTTTTTTATACCATAGAGGATCTTATTATTTATCTAGCAGGGTTTCCTATATCTGTCACAACAATTTTGAGAAAATGCTGAGATCTTTTAGTAGTTTTGAACTGAGATTTTTTAAAAAACTTAGAAGCTTTTAAAATAATATCTGAGCAAATAGATTTTATTACTAAATTGTATTCATCTGCAGCAGCATGAATAACATCCAGATTCACTAGTTAGATCTTTGTAACATGTTACCCAAGAGAGAATCACATTTACTTCTTGACACCTATTCTGGTGTCCATTATAACAGTCAAGCGTGATGACTAACTTGCATATTAAGAAGGAATGTGGAGTAGCAGACTGAAACTACGTGTGATTGAAGTTAAGTCTGAGAAATAAATGTCTAAAAATTGAGTCTAAATCAACAGTAGAATTTGTAAGAAAGAGTACAATGAATATGTGGTGTTAAGAAATACATTTACTGCAAATGAGGGTATGTGTGCATCATCAAGGCATGGTGCAGCAGTTAGTGTGGCGGTTCACATAAGCAGGGCATGTAGGAAGGGTGCAGTCACCCTCCCAGCTCCTGAGGCAAGCTCACATGGTAGTTTTGCCCACCCAACTAGAAGAGGCCCAACAATGGATTCCACATGGTCACAAGCTGACACTAGTAGAAGTGTGGCTACCCAGATGGAGCTCCCTCAGAAGCATGCATCTGTCCAGGTGTCTGGCTGCAGAGAGTGTTTGAGCCTGGCATTAGTACCAGTGGGGAGCAGAGATGACATCTGCATGTGGTGTGACCAGGTGGATGATGTGCTTAGCCTGGTGGCAGAGCTTAAAGAGGAAGTGAAGAGGCTGAGGAGTATCTGGGAGTGCAAGAGAGAAGTAGACTGGCGGAGTCCCATCCTTCCATCCCTGAGAGAAATGCAGCAGATGGAAGCTCAGCAAGAGTCAGAGGAAACCTGATGCTCTTGTCATCAGGCAGAAGAAGGGGACCTAAAAAAGACATGGAGGGATGAAAACACATCCCTGCTTGGGGTGACTGGAGAATTGGCTCCCAGCCTCAGTTGCCTTGCCAAGTGCCTTTGCGGAATAGTTATGAGGCTCTGGAACTTGAGGGTCAGGCAAATGCTAGTGAAGGTGAAGGTCTACTTTGGAGATTTCCCAGAGCAAGTCATTCAACCAGACACATTACAACTACAGCTGTCTAGAAAAAAAGAAGGGTAGTTGTTGTAGGTCACTCCCTTCTGAGGGCACTGAAGGCCTTGTACGCTGACTGGAACCATCCCACAGAGAAATCTGCTGCCTCCCTCGGTCTTGGGTAAGAGAAGACTAGAAGACTCCCTGGACTAATTTGGCCTTCTGATTATTACCCGCTTGTTCAGGTTGTCAGTGATGAAGTTGAGGAGAGAAATCCTAGGACATAAAGGACTCCAGGGCACTGGGATGACTGGTTGAACGGACAGGAGCATGAGTGGCGTTTTCCTCAAGCCTTTCAGCAGAAGGAAGAATGCTGAAAGGAACGGGAGAACCTGGCTTAAAGGCTGGTCCCATTGGTGGAAATTTGTCTTTATTGATCATGGGGCAGTTTATGT
The DNA here is from genome assembly GCF_000695815.1 of Acanthisitta chloris. Classification (NCBI taxonomy): domain Eukaryota; kingdom Metazoa; phylum Chordata; class Aves; order Passeriformes; family Acanthisittidae; genus Acanthisitta; species Acanthisitta chloris. The sequence continues at coordinate 12,523 of NW_008681896.1, forward strand.
GGCACCAGGCCTGCTGGAGACAGATGGGGTTCACCTGTCTGAAAGGGGAAAAAAGGATTGTAGCCCATGAATTAGCAGGGCTGATTGGGAGGGGTTTAAAGTAGACTTGAATGGGGAAGGGGATAAGACCATGTTCATTAGAGATGTGTCTGGTGGTGGCATCCCAGTGATGGGGGTGAAATCAATAGCCCAAATGAAGTGCATCTATACCAATGCATGCAGTAGGGGTAACAAACAGGAATTGGAAGCCACTGTGGAGCAGGAGAGCTATGACAAAGTCACCATCTCAGAAACATGGTGGAGTGACGCGGATGACTGGAATGCTGCCGTGGATGGTTAGAAGCTCTTCAGCAGGGAAAGGTAAGGAAGTAGAGGCAGTGGGGTGGCTCTGTGTATTAGGGAGTGTTTGGAATCCTTGAGAGCTCAAGGATAGTGATGACAAGGTTGAATGCCTAAGGATAAGAATCAGAAGGAAGGTTAACAAGGCAGGCATCCTCAGGGGAGTCTTATAGACCACCCAACCAGGATGGCGAGGCAGATAAAGTATGATATAAGTGGATAGCTGACATTTCATGATTGCTAGAACTGTTTCTTATGTATAATTTAATTTGCTGCTGTGGAGAGGAGGTGGTTTAGGAGGTTCTTGGAGTGTGTAGAAGATAACTTTGTGACACAGCTGATAAGCGAGCCTAACTCCACTAGACCTGCTGTTTGCAAACAGAGAAGGGCTAGTGGGAGATGCGGTGGTCAGAAGTCATCTTTGGCAAAATGATCATGAAATGATAGAGTTTTTGATTCTTGGTAAAGTAAGGAAGGGAGACAACAAAACCTCTGTCTTGGTCAGTTCAGGACACTGGTTCAGTGAGTCCCTTGGGATTGACTGTTTCCCTTGCGAAACAGTCATTAATAGCAGAGGGGTCCAGGAAGGCTGGAAGGAAAAAAAATCTCAAAGGTGTGGAAGCAGGCCATGCCTATGGGTGAAAAGATGAGCCATCAGCGAGGAAGACTAGCCTGACTGAACCAGGGACTGTTCAGTCAGGCTGGTAGACAGGGATGGGAAACAAAATAGACCCTCTGTAATCCAGGAAGAAGTAGTTAATGACATGCCGTGCCACTTTAGACACTCACAAGTCTGTGGGGCTGGATGGCATTCACCTGAGGGTACTAGCAGACCTGGCAGAAGGCTCACCAAGTCACTCTTCATCATTTGTCATCAGTCCTAGTTAGCTGGGGAGGTCCCAGGATGGAGGTTAGTCAATGTGATGTGTGTCTAAAAGAAGTGTCAGAAGAAGAATATGAGGAACTACAGGCCTGTTAGCCTGAGCTCAGTGTCAGGGAAGGTTATGAAACAGATTTGAGTGCAGTCACACAGCAGGTACAGGACAACCAGGGAATCAGGCCCAGCCAGCCTGGCTTTAGAAAAGGCAGGTCTTGCTTGACAAAGTGACCTGCCTCGTAAATGAGGGAAAGGCTGTGGATATTGTCTGGACTTCAATGAAGCTTTTGATAGTGTCTCCCACAACGTTCTCCTAGAGAAGCTGGCAGCCTATGGCTTGGATAGATGCACTGGATGGATGGCTGTGCCCAGAGAATGGTGGTGAATGATGCTACATCCAGTTAGTGGCCTAAGACTACTGGGATTCCCCAAGGCTCAGTACTGGGGCCAGTCCTGTTTAATATCTTTATTGATGGTGTGGATGAGGGGATTGAGGAAGGAATGGGCCGAGACCATTGATATGTGGTTAAATAACGTGAAGTGCTGGTTCCTGCACTTGGATCACATCAATCCCATGCAGCACTACAGGCTGAGGCAAAGGTGGCTGGAAATCACCTGAGGAAAAGGACCTGGGTGTGCTGGTCAACAGCCAGCTGAACATGGGTCAGCAGTGTGCTCAGCTGGCCAAGAAGGCCAGTGGCATCCTGATCTGCATCAAAAGTAGTGTGGGCAGCAGAACCAGGTCAGTGATTGTCCCTCTGTACTCAGCACTAGTGAGGCCACACTTCAAATATTGTGTCCAGTTCTCGGCCCCTCTCTTCAGGAAAGACATTGAGGTACTGGACCATGTTTAGAGAAGGGCTATGAAGCTGGTGAATGGTCTGGAGCACAAGTCTCATGAGGAGCAACCAAGGGTGTTGTGGATATTTAGCCTGGAGAAAAGGAGGCTCAAGGGAGACCTTACTATAGTTTTCTACAACTACCTGAAAGTAGGTTTTAGCCAGCTGGCATTCAGTATCTTTTCCCAGGCAGCTAGCAACAGGACAGGAGGAAAGGGCCTGAAGCTGAGCCAGGGAAGGATCAGGGTGGTCAGACACTGGAATGGACTGCCCAGGGAAATGGTGGAGTCACCATCCCTGGAAAGTGTTCAAGAAAGGACTGGGCATACCACTTAGTGCTGTGGTCAAGTTGATGTGGTGGTGTTTGATCAGAGGTTGAACTTGGTGATCATTTCCAACGTTATTGGTTTTATGGTAAGTAAGGTAAGTATTTATAAAGTTTGCCAAGAGCTGTCTTTTCTACTTCTGTTTAACTAAACTCTGACCTTTTTTCATGTCCTTGAGAGTATAATTTTAAAATGTGACTTACTACACTGCTCTCTGAAGCTGAAATAGGCCTGTAGATTGAAAAGCTATGAGTTGCAAACTGCTCTGTGGTCTAGGAAGCTGAGATAAGTTGTACATGGAATAGTATTATCTACTTTCATTAAACAATTAGTCCAGTTATGTTTGATTGATTACAAAAGTATATGATTGTCTATGAAAAATCTTGAGGTTCAGTCGTACAGCAGCTATTGCAAGGTAGAAATATTAGTTGGATGTTTTGAGAGCAAACAAATTCACAGGTTTGTTAAGAACTCACCATTCTGGGTTTTTTTCTAGTCATCTATTTGAAATTATCTGACAGGAACAAGAACATAACACAGATACCTTTATAAAATGATAAAAAAAACCCTAACCAATCAGTACTGCAAAAAAAAATAAATGTGTAAGTTTATGAAAACGTAAGTATGTAAATATGTAAGTTTAAGATAGTGAGTTTGTAAACTATTAATGTTTTCCTTATGTAATCACCTTTCTATAAACTGTGACAGATCTTTAAAGTTATAGTTTATTTAATTTTTCTTTATTCTTATTTCTTCCATAATAAGGTTTTTACCCAGATTATGTCTGAATTAACTTCCAATATTTAGAAGTCCAGCACAGAAACATCCAGCCCTAGTTTCTCATGGTGAGGTAGCTATAAAACTTGATATCTTTCATACCATAGCAATCGTAGTCCCTTTTCCTACTTACCTATACTTTGGCTAACACATAAGCCTAGGCAATCATGTTTTCTGGTAGTTGCGAATAAAATGTTTGGCAAGAAATTGGTTATTGAGGATTTGCTTGCCTGTTTATCCTTATGTATTCATTAGAGTGGCAGCTGGATATGAGGAACACAGTGAAAAACACAGTGTAATTTGGAAGACTTCATAACCCTGGCAAATGCTAATAACTGGTGTAACTGGATACTTCTGTCAGCATGGCAGTGTTTGGTTATAAGGAGAGAAAGCAGTGACATTTCTAAAACATTATTTTTTTGAGAGTTTATAAATATTTATGTTTATTTGCAAAATGTATGACACAGCATTGTATTTTAATAGAAGTGCACTATTTCATAGGTAATAAAGGAATTTGGAGGAAAAATCCTCTTATCTCTCAGTCCCTCACTTCTACCTTTTCTGAAAAAAGTGAAAACTGAAAAAGTTGGTAGAAAACAAAATTTTAATATTTAATTTTATGTGTAAAGTGGTAGATAAAACATTACCTTGATTGTTGGTTTTAAGAATTTTGTTCACCAAAAGGGGAAAAGAAATGAAAGCAACAGGAACAAATCAGAAAGGTATACAGTTCCCTTTCCCTTTTCCTCCCTTTCTCATGTTCTCTCTTTCCCATACTTCTTAATTACAAAGATCTTATAAAACTTATTGTGAATAATATATCTAAGTTGAGGTATAAACGCTGTGTCTAGTAATGAACTTTCAAATTAAAAATGAAAAATATATTTTTCTGGTTTTGTAATTAAAAACTGTCTATTCAGTAATAGTACAATCTGAAAATCCTTTATATTCCTTTTAAGATCATATTTGTATGCCAAGTATTAGCAAGTCATTTGGCACATTTTAAAAATGTGACAAGATTATGTTTCATTTTAAGCACTTAGAAAACGAGTAACAACCTTTGTCACAGAATGGCATTTTTATTCTGATAATTTATCCAACCTTGTACAGGAATTTCTGTAAGGAAGAACACGTAGGCCTTAACCAGTTCATTCTTTTAGTTTGTGTTGTTTGTCACATATCTTTCAATTTCAGTGATAACTGATGTAGAAGTTCTGGAGTCAACAGTTCTTATTAAGCAACCCAGATTTGGTTTCCAGTTGTCTGCTGAAAGAGGTAGAATTCTTGTGGAAGAGACTTGGAGAGTAGTGTTTTGCAGACAGTGGAATGAAAGGCAATATCCCTTGCATTTATGGTCTCCCTTTTCTCATGCTTTATTTATTAACATTTAGACCACTATGCAGCTGATGTTGCTTCCATTCCTCTCAGTTATGTGAAACAATGATGCTATTCTCAACCACACCATACACTTTCTTTTAAATACCATTGTCCTTAAAGAGTATTGTGTCAGGATGGAGGATTTTTCCAATAACCAAGAAAAGGCTTTTATGGTCTAGTACAGAAGTAGCTACTATGTATTTGTAAGGTTTTAGTTGAAAATAGTGTATGTTGGATTCTTGACTAGTATGTTAAAAGAGAAGTTCTTTCAGTACAGTCCTTATAAATTCTGTGCAGTTTTAGACATTAATGACAAGCAAGAATGGAGTGCTGTAGCAGGTGGTTTTCAGAGCATAGTTCTGAGAGGGATTTTGGAGTTAATAAGCTATTGCCTCTTCTTTCTGAGTTTGTAAGTGATGCAAAATGAGAAAACTCAAATATTGTACTTAAATAGCATCTCTTATTGCCACAATTAGAAAGACAGTTTTGCAGAGGGTGCACTCTTAGCCTTACACATTGGAGATATCTTATGTTCTTGTTCTTTAGGAAAAAACGATACCATGCGGTCTTTCTGGGGAAACTAGTTATTGGTCTCAGACATTTTCTCATACCGCTATACAAAAGTTACTCAATATGTATGACCCTCCATTGAAACTGGAGAAAATAAATTAGACACTATAGTCTATTTTGAAATTATTTATTGCATATTTCCTTGACTAATACCTTTATAAGATTATGAGAAACAGTAGGTATTTCTAGTTTGGCTTCTAGAATCTTTTCTATGCATTAGTGATTACTTTAGTATAATGGTTGATAGTTATTGTTGTAATTAAAAATATTTTTAAAACATTCATAATTCATAATTTCATTTGAAAATGAGATTGCTGTATGTAGTCTTAATCAGGGACAGTGCCAGAATTTTCTCCTATGTTTGTGTGTATGTGACAGTGACAGAAAAGTTGGTTAGTGATTTTTTTTTTGGGTGGACCTTAAGCCGTATCTAAAGAAGACAACATTGTACCAGGTTTATCCTTTTTTATAAATATAATAGAATAGCAGGGACAAAATTCTGAGAAGAGGCATCTTGAATCTTGAAAACCTGTCCAGATCTGCAAAAGCAGAGGGGATTTGGGATCAAATATACCCAGAGTAAGATTAAGACACAAACAAGGCCAGATGTTGGTAGAGCCAAAACTCTTAACTCACTACATTAGTATTGAAGAGAGAGCTCGAGAAGGAAGAAAGAAGAAAAGGGGGAAACTGCAAAGAATATTATAAAAAGCAAAGCCTGGTCTGACCAGGACTGATGGGGGTCATTTGACAAAAAAGGGGGAAAGCATCTTTGCTCAGGGGCTTGCTAAACTTGTGAATAAAGCTTTAAACTAGATTCATTGGGCATGGGTGCACCTATTCATCCTGATCCTACCATTTGGATGTCATCACCCACAATGGATGCCCAGAACAGAGTAATGTCACTGGTGTGACTCCAGCCAGCATGTTGGGTTTAACTGGGGCCAGCTCAAATGTCTCTACATGAACGCACGTAGTATGGGGAAGAAAAAAGAACTAGAGATGTGTGTGCACCTGTGTAGATGTGACATTGTTGGAATCACGGAAACATGGTGGGATGGCTCCTATCACTGGAACATTGGAATGGGAGGCTTTAGGCTCTTCAGGAAAGACAGGCTGGTGACACAGGGAGGAGAAGTAGCCCTCTATGTCAATGACAGCTGGAGATTGTGGAGCTTAGCTTGGGGATGGATCAGGAAATAGTTGAGAGTCTGTGGGTCAAGATTAAGGGTAGGGTTGGAAGAAGGGGTGTTACAGTGGGGGTCTGGTACAGACCACCTGATCAGGAGGAGGGTGTGAATAAAGCCCTCCACAGACAGATGAAAATAACCTCAAGCTCACAAGCCCTGGTCCTCATGGGGGATTTCAATCACCCTGATATTTGCTGGAAGAGTAAAGTGCACAGGCAATCCCAGGGGTTCCTCAAATGTGTCAGTGATAACTTCCTTACACAGATAATTTAGGAACCAACAAGAAGAGGAGCCATGCTGGACCTTGTGCTCACCAGCAGGGAGGAGCTGGTGAGGAACATGATTCTCCAAGGCAGCTTTGGCTGTAGCATGCGCAAGATGGTAGAGTTCGAGATCCTTAGGGCAGTGAAGAAGGCGCATAGCAAGCTCACTGCTCTGGACTTCAGGAGAACTGACTTTGGCCTCTTCAAGGACCTTCTTGGCAGAGTTCCTTGGGGTGAAGTCCTGGAAGACAAGAAGGCCCAAGACTGCTGCCTGATATTCAAGGATCACCTCCTCGAAGCTCAGGACCAGTGCATCCAGGCACCGAGGAAATGCCAGAAGGCCGCTGTGGATGAATAAGGAGTTGCTGATGAAACTCTAGAAAAAAAAAGGGGCCTTCAGGAGGTGGAAAGAAGGGCAAATGACCTGGGAGAAATACAGAGAAGTTGTAAGGGAAGCTAGAGACATGGTCAGAGAAACTAAGGCACAGTTGGAATTGAGGCTAGCCAGGGATGTTAAGGATAACAAGAAGGAGTTCTACAGGTGTGCCACATATCAAAGGAAGACTAGGGATTATGTGAGCCCTCTCTGGAAGGAACAGGAAACCTGGTTACCCTGGATATAGAATAGGCTGAGGTTCTCAATGACTTCTTTTCCTCAGTCTTCAACTACAAGTGCTCCAGCCATACTGACCAGGCTGAGAAAGACAAAAGTGCGGACTGGGAGAATGAAACCCCTGAGCACACTGTAGAAGAGGATCAGGTTCAAGACCATCTAATAAACCCGAATGTGCATGAGTCCATAGGTCATGATGAGATTCATCCTCGAGTCCTGAAAGAGCTGCTGGATGTAGTTGCTAAACCACTATCTATAATTTTTAAGAAATCATGGCAGTCAGGTGAAGTCCCTGATGACTGGAAAAAGGGAAATATAAGCCACATTTTTAAAAAGGAGAAAGCAGAAGAACCAGAGAACTATAGACCAGTCAGTCTCACCTCTGTGCCTGGCAAGATCATGGAGCAGATTCTCCTGGAAGCTATGCTTAGGCACATGGAAAGCAAAGAGGTGATCAGTAATAACCAACATGGCTTTACCAGGGGCAAGTCATGGCTGATGAGTTTGGTGTCGTTCTATGATGAGGCCAGAGAATTTATGGATGGGGCAGAGCAACTCATCATCTACCTGGAATTATGCAAAGCATTTGATACTGTTGTGCATGACATCCTTGTCTCTAAATTGGAGAGACATGGATTTGATGGGTGGATCACTCGGTGGATGAAGAACTGGCTGAATGGTCGCACGCAGAGAGTTGTGGTCAGCAGTTCATTGTCCACGTAGAGGCCAGTGACAAGTGGTGTCCCTCAGGGGTCAGTGCTGGGGCCGATACTGTTCAACATCTTTGTCAACGAAATGGACAGTGGGATTGAGTGCATCCTCAGCAAGTTTGATGACACCATGCTGTGTGGGGCAATTGACGCCCTGGAGGGAAGGGATGTGGCATCCAGAGGGACCTTGATAGGCCAGCACTAACCTCATGAAATTCAGCAAAATGAAG
>NW_008681897.1:0-20616 GCF_000695815.1 Acanthisitta chloris
GTAACCAAACTGAGACAAGTCTTACTGCACCAAATGTAGGTAAATAAGACTAGTTACAGAAAATGTTCCTGCAGCTGCCATGGTCTCATAGTTACACTTCATTCTTAGTTAAATCAGAGTTAAACTTGATGCTATTACAGGCAAAGCATCAAACCTGGAAGTGTATCAGGCCTAAACTCTTCCTAGTGTTCATGTAATATTTTATTACAGTTTTTTTTAAGACTCAAAATCAGTTCGTACTTCTGTCCAAGGTATGAGACAACCTTATAATTATGTGGTCTTTTAAATGCAATTTTAAAAAAAAAAAATCAAAATTCACATCAGTATTTCTACATGAAAGGTCATATAGAATAAAATAGGAAATAAAATCACTAAAAAGAAAAACTCATTAATGCAAGCGTAATCTACCATCAGCTTACAAGTCTCTAAACAGAAACACTAAAAATGATAGCGAAATAACACGATTTTTCAGCCAGTAAATTATAGAGGGTAACAGCCACCAAGAAATTTGATGGATGCTTTTAAGAAGCACAAAGAGTTTATGCCACTTGTTTTGAAATTTATTCTCATTATATCAAACAAGAGCAGAAGTTGGATGAGGAAATCAAGAGCAAAACCCCTGACTTTTCTGTTCACTCCTCAATATTGCTGACCCATAAAAGATATGAGTTTTTGCTTTAGACTGTGAAGAAGAAAAATCTCCGAGGCAACGCAAATTTAGTTGACTGATATCCACTGAACCTCTTGCATCAGTCAAGTAAGAATTAAGGCTTTATTATTTCCTTTTCCTGCTGCAAGAAATAAATTCTGACGATTACATTTGTATGGGGGATTTTTGTCTTCTTCATGAGTTAAAATATTAAAAATAAGACCATTCAAAGCTGAGTATCACACTAGGCTGTTCAAGAAACTAGAACATACAAAAATATTGTTATTCAGGTGTTCCACATTTTAGGTTGTTATAAAGAAACAAGGCTAAAACAAAGATATGTTATATAAAGTGAACACAGTCAGTGCATACTTGTTCCACTGGAAAGTCCTTGAGACTCTTGCAACTACAGTATCACCAAATACAGATAAACTGATTTGCACATGGATTAACCTCCAGAACTGTCTGTGCAAAGTCAAATGCACTAATTGAGATTAGTAAACTAAGAGAATAAATAACCTTACTGGCTTGTCCATATTTAAAACTGCCTACAGAGATCCGTAGAAGCAAATGCTAATCTGCATAAGTATATATGTACTTTGTGAATTAACAATTGCTCCTAGGTGTTCTCTTGATTACCCAAATACCTGTTGAATATGGACAAATATCAGTGGATTTGTTTCATTTGTTTCATAGCAATCAGACGCATCATTGGACAGCTCAGACCAATGCCACACAACCTCAGCAAATCAAATCAGAACCCCTGCAATGCCACACATAACCTCAGCAAATCAAATCAGAACCCCTACAGAGATGATTTCCAGTTAATTTATAGTCTACATAGGGTTTAAAAGTGACATGCTTTCAATAAGGTGCTGAAGTTTGATATTGAAGACAATTCTTTTTGCAACATACAGTTTTCACTGCTAAGATGAAACACAAAACTCCCCTGTATTTAAGTCATAGTAAGCTAATACCACTTGTACTGCTGTGAGTGCCAATTTCAGTGACTGGGTGTTAGGGGATATTTACTTCCCTTTGCATTCTATTTAAAAGAGTTGGCACCAATTTCAGTTTATCAGTGGTTCTTCTGATTTCACTTCTTTGCCATGTGCTTTTCTTTTAAGGCTAATGCATTTTAGTATCAAGCTCTGCTGATTTCTAACAGAGCTACTGTTATGAACGATCACAAAATACAGACAAATACCTTGCTTTTTTCTTGCTGAAATTCTATCTGTATGTTGGTTAATTTCGTTCGTAGCTCCTCATTAGCAGCTTGCAGGGCTTCAATCTCCATGTCGGACTTCTCACCTTTGGCACGACTTTTCTTTGACATAATTATTTTCAAAGTTTAAAATAAAATTTTTGCTCCACACTGAGCTATAGGCTAATGCCTTCTGCTTTCAGCATTTAAGAGTCATGTAGTGTTCAACAAAATCTTTCCCCCGAATCTCTGCCATCGTGGGTGCAGTCTCTCATGTCCTAGAAGAAACAAAGTAGTGGGAACAGAATTAGGCTACAGCATTGAGCAGAATCGATCATCAGACTTAACACACAGTCTTAAAGCACACTGAACTTCCTTGTGTTATAGTATATTGCATAGTGTACTACTGTTTGAAAGAAAGAGATAAGTTACACAATATTTCACCATCTCTAAACCCTATCCATTGTATTCTGATGTCCACAGAAATAAAAGTCTTTACAGTTATAGCATCTAAATAAGGCACCATATCTTATTCAAGCCCAGACTAGAGCCATGCTCGGATTCCCAAAGGCACAAAGATAACCATAAATTAACTGAGGCTAGTGGTGTTTCAGTGGGAATGGTTTATTCCCTGTAGTAAGAAGAAAGTGTTTCTCACGCTAATGCATCAGCTATAATGCATAATTGTATTATTCATAATTATCATCAAGTCTCACAGCATCAGTATCTATGAAAAAGGTATCACAAAGCTGAACAGACATTTCAAATCATTTCTTAAAATATCATATATGTAAACTGCTTATGTTCAGGGCTGATACTGTTTGAAAAGTTATAATCAAAATATGAAGGTATTTAACTTAATTTTTGTTTCCCAGCATGCTCTTCTCTGCTTCATGAGTAGTTATAGAAGCTTAATCTGTTACTTTTTCCTCTGTTCTCCTCTAAGAACAAACTGAGCAACAAGTACTACCATAGTATCATCAAGGTTGGAAGAGACCTCTAAGATCATCAAGCCCAACCGTTAAACTGTTACTCCTCTGCAACACCTAAACCCTAAACCATATCTTCCAGTACCAGATCCAGACACTTCTTAAACACTTCTAGGGATGATGACTCCACCACCTCCCTGGGCAATCTATTCCTATGCCTGACCACCCTAACAGGGAAAAAAACATTTCCTAATAAGTAATCTGAATCCCTCCTGCCTCATGGCAGAAGAGACCATCCCCCACCTCTCTCCAACCCTCTTTCAGGTAGTTGTAGAGTGTGACGAGATCAACTCCTGAGCAGCCACCTCTCAGGAATAAACAGACTCAATTCCCTCAGCCCCTGCTCACACAACATGTTTTCTAGACATTTTCTGAGCCTCGTTGCCCTTAGCTGGACTCACTCATGCACCACAATATCCTTTTTGCAGTGAGGAGCCCAAAACTGAGCACAGCACTGAGGTGTGACCTCACCAATGCTGATTACAGGGGGATGATCACTGCCATAGTCCTGCTGCCACACTATTCTTGATCCAGGCCAAGATGTCATTGGCCTTCTTGGCAACCTGTGAACACTGTTGGCTCACACTAAGCTGCTGCCACCAGCTCTGCCAAGTCACTTTCTGACAAACAAAATTCCTATCAATGCTGAATTAGTTTCTAAACTACATCATCTGCTCATTTTAAATATCCACAGACAAAGCAGAAAGGTTCTTACTTTAACACTGAACAGAATTCCTGGATAATTATATTTCCAAGAAAATTGCTACCAAATTGCCTTCAAATAGTAAGTTGCTCTTTCCAACACTCTTCTGCCTGAAGAAGATTCTGAAAATCCCATGCATTCTTTAGCACATACCTTTCAAAGGGTTAGCAATTAATAACTCAGTCAGGTGTGTACAGACAAACACCATTTGGTGAGTTCAACTAAACACCTAAGTTTTATTCTCCTCTTCAAGGGCTAGTAAACAGGTAGTGAGTAAATACCTTGCTCAAAATGACAAGTCAGATCAGACAAAATTGGAACAAAACTCAGGACACTAAGTCTCAGTCTGTTTGACAATATTCCCAATTGAGTTCACTTATTTATAAAAAAAGCAACTGAAAAAAAGACCAACTTTACCAATTATTTGCAAAGTAACTTCAGTGAAATAGTTGTGTTCGTCTGTAATATCAGATGTCTTTCATTCAAAATATAATAATCTATCAATTTATCCTATTCAATATAATGTTTCTTAAATTTCTTATGTTCAGCATTTTAATACATAATCTATGAAAAAAATCAGCAAACTGAAATTCATTTTACTTTTATTTATTCATGTATCAGGCCTACTTTACAAAACAAGTACTGGTGCTATTGTGATTTTACACATAATAGTTGATTCAAGAAAATTAAGTCAGCAATACCCTTACAATAACTTAAAACAAGGAACTCTTCAGTGAGTAGAAGAAATGTGAGGAATTACTGTTCTTAATAAAGGAATTTCATGCTATTGATCTATGCAGTTTCTATGATGCTAAAGACTAAAACTAAGCATTATTAAACCAGCATATTTCATCCAAAATCCTTAACTGCAAGAAAAATTTGAATTCAAAATCAGTTGCCAGTCTTATTTCCCAAGACAATTTGCAAAGAAAATCCAAAATAACATAGATATGCAAATCCAATCTATAATCATTCCACAGTATTTCCAATGGTGCAAAGGGAAATGCATTGTTCCTTATCTCAAAGGCTATATGGAGTATTCAGATTCTAGTAAAGAATTACTCCTCAAATCCTTACTAAAACAAAATTCCTGATGCAGTCAGATTGTATAGGATTTAATTCAGTAGATGATTAACAAAGCCATACCTCACTGGCCTGGCTGCATCAATTTAAATCTCATTAGATCCCACCTTGCTCCTTTCCAACTCTAGTCTGGGAAAAAACCAACATTTAAGTGTTTGCTTCTCCATCAGTACAACAGAGGAAAGTGAAATAATTGTGCTCAATGTGATGTAGATGACATCCAGAGAACAAAAAAAGAGATAGAAATATAGACTGTTTTGAAATCACTGCATATATTTTGTTCAGTAATGACAATCTCTCCTACCCATACCATGCTCTCAAGCCTAGTATGAAGATAAATCATTCAACATGAACATTTAAACTTATAACTATGTATATCAGGAGATGATCTGTCACTGAAGTCCTGGTCAGGCAGAACTCTCAATGAGCACTGAGCTCATATTCTATCCTAGAGACACCATCACTCAGAAATTTTCATAAATAAGGTCCTACAATCAAGTACAAGAAACATGCTGTCATCTACCTTTGAAAATCTGCAGGTCTAAATATAAGATGTGTTATTTAAAGCTGTTCAAATTACATTTAACACAGCCTTAAAACTAAAAAGTTCAGCCCTGCTCTTTGAAGTATTCTTTAGGCATTAAAAAATGAAAATCTCAAAGCATTGTTCTCAATCTTTTTCGTATAACTTGCAACAGTTGAAAATTGTACCTTTCAAGCAAAATTAAAGCTTAAAGAACCTGAAGAAAATCACTTCCTTCTCTTTTAGACATTAAGGGAGCAGGGGAGTGTAAAAACAGCCCTTCACCCAAATGAAACATAAACCCCCCAAAACCACAAAACAAAACCAAAAGAAATAATCAAAAAAAATCCCAAACCAAACCCCAAACAACAAAAAAACCCCAAAAAAACAACCCATCAAGCTGCATTGTTGGGCATAAAAACATTTCCATTTTCACTCTTCCCTAGATACATCTTCCAGCCTATCTATTTCTAAAGCAGGAACTATGGCAACACAAAGCCTCTCCAGATACTCAGAGGCACATAGCCCAGACACACAAGTGCTACAGCAGAAGAGTGTGCATCTTGATTCCCATATTAAATGGTTAGAAGCCTTAGTGCCTAGATTCTAGTTGACTACCCACATATAATGCTTAGATAAAGGCTAGGATTAAAAAAAACCAACCCACCAATCAGCTTGTAAATACAGTAAGAAAAAAAAAAAAAGGAAGGAAAAGTATTCTACTCTAACAAAATTTTACTGTACTGATGCTTCAACCAACAACCTATTTATTAATTCATCATGTGTCAGCTGAGAGGCAAATTCATGACACCACCACGATACAGTCCCACAATCCCTTCATGAATAAAAATAGCCACTTCCTGCACTGAGTTCTACACACTGATTACAAACCTTAATATCATTTAAATGTATTTTAGATTTCACACTCAGTAAAAAAAAACTGATAGGAAAGAGTAATGGATTCTAAATCACCAGTCACTTTTTTAGCAGTGTCTGGAACATACCTAGTTTTCACTTTGCCTGATAGGTATAAGGGCATTTGTAATTCAAGAAAACAAACAACAACGAAAAGAAAAAACTTGATTGGATTTGAATCAGCTGTTCAATACTTTGAGGGACTGGTGTGTAAAAGATTGAAATATTACACATGATTAACAAGTTATTACTCCATTTGTGTTAGATGTTTCATGGAATCCATTAAATTCTTAACAAACCTAGAAAACCAATCAGCTGAACAAGGCTCCAACACTCACTTCCAATTTCTCTTCCATTTGCTTAACGGATTTAAAGGATGTTTTTTATCACTACCTCAATCTCTTCCCTGGTTTTATCAAGACCTCAAACAAAGAAATGAATTTCTATATGTGGCTTCTAGATGTTAAATATCAAAAAAACTTAAGATTAAAAAAAATGAATAGATTGCTGAAAATATGTGATACTGCAGCATCAAAGAATTTTGATTACATAAGAGCAGAAAAAACCAACCCTAATAGTTCCTGGTGAAAAGTAAGTGCACTTAAAGAAATGCAAGTCTTCAGATGTGATACTGTACTGAATACACAAAAATAAGGGGTGGGTTAGATCTTCAGAGAGTGAGTCTTTCAGTAACAAACAGTAATTAACAAGAAAAGTACCCCTAAAAAAAAAAATCATGGAATAAATATGGATAAGATAACACAATAAGAAAAATTTACTAAATGATGTCAACCAAAACTCAGCACTCCAGTAACTCACATTTGAACAACATTATTCAGCTTCAAACTGATTTTTGAAAGGTGAAACTGTCAATGATTTACCTCAGCTGAAACACCAAGCCAAAATTAGGTACTGAGGGGGAAATAAAAAGCTTCTTCATCTAGACACTTCACTTCCACATATATAGTGTTTTTCTGTTTTCCTTCAGCTTTTCTCTTAGAATACTGCAGAGCCTACTGTGGGCTGACCCATAGCCATTATTTGGCTTGTGAACATGAGAAAAAATTACATTCTTAGCATTGCAAAATTCTGAATATCCTAGCACCCAACACTAGTAAATACAGTGGACACAGGTACAATATTAACACCAGGAGTAACTGCCAGTTCACCTATGTTATAGTTTAAAAAAAAACAGTGCTAACCAACCTGAGACTATAGGGGAAAGACAACGTTCATAGCTGCAGATGCCCAAGGCACATTTCTCACAAGATTCAGATGACCTAGATTTACTGCTTCAATTCTCAGTCCTATGTAATAAAACATGGCTGAATGGATAAAAGCAAAAGCATCTCCATAGGATTGTAAAGTAATACTATTCCCAGCCAAAAAAAAAAATCTAAATACAAATTATCAGAATCATTTTTTAAGTATATTGCAGACTAGTCACATTTTAGATACCTATTTGCTAGCTACCTACAGAGACAGATCTATTTCTGTAACAGTAGAGCCTTTAAGGGTTATTTTAAATCCTATCCCACTTAGGGAAATGCAGTTTCCTTACAGTGGAACACTTTTATAAATGTCACTTGGGATTTCTTGGTGGATAAAACCAAAAACATCTTTATTGTTAACAGCTCCACGTTCATTTTTGCAGATTAACAGCCTACAGTCCTGAGTCATTCTTGTTTTATTAACACCTATGTAATACACCTATAGGGCCAAACTATATGGAAAGCAATCACCAAGAAATTCTAACCATTTTTAAATTGTTGTTTTAACAAAAGAGCTCATAGTAACATAATCCTACTGAGCCACATAGAAGAGAAGTAACTGCTTTCCCTGGTAGAGATGATAGTGTAGCATGAGTAAGGCTTTTATGACACCTCCTCACTCAAGAGATTTCCATAGCAGGTAATATCCTGTGGATGAGCACAATAACTGTGAGGCAGTTAGCTCTTCTGTCAGAGTTAGTAACTGCTTCCATATTTTTTTCAATGGTATCTCACCAAATGTGATATGCTGAGACTCTGTGACTCCACAGTCTTTTGGAAAATTCCCAATGCCCTCAGCAATCAGAATCCATGTTTTAACATCCCACCACATGTCAGTTCCTTCCAGATTCTTAGTGAGCAGTTAGCAGAATTAGTTTGGCAAGTTTCAGAATTAATTTCCCCAATGGATTCACTTTCTCTTCAGTGCATTGGTTGCCTGTGTCATGTGTGCATCTGTGGAAACATATGCAGCTAAAGCATGTTTCCAAGTCACTAAAAGTCATCATAAAAAAAGGAAAGTATATCAAACTCATTTAGGCCCTATGCACACACTTAAATATATGTGTATGTACTATGAACAACCATGTAACACTGAATTATTTTTGATAGGTCCAATAGTACCAGTCATGCCACTGGATAGCACCCAGTACAATAAGGCTTCACTCTAGTGAAAGGACATAAGCAGCCCACCAAAAAAACAAAATAAACCTCTAGCTCTTAATTTATAAGGAATTATGACAAGTAAAAGGGAATGTCTGAGCTGAGAAGGACAAGGCAGAAGGAAGGGAAAGAATCACACATGCATTTAGTCACTAAGATTAGTTTGAACTCACCATTAAAGTTAGTTACAGAAGGGACAGAAAACCAGACAGAAGCCACAGCCTCCCCAGGTTGATGCCTACACTAAAAGGACCTCCCAAAACCCAAAATAGCTACCCAGATCCTCAGCTGCAGGGAACTCCAGAATCTGGAAGTCCCTCTGGGGCCTGAAGGAATTGGTGAGTGTTATGGGTCTAAGCATGCCCAGACAGAGAATCTTTTTGAATAGGTTGCTGTGTTGTGTGAAGAGCTCACCAGGCAGTGACTGGGATATTGATGCCTGGTACTATGCACTGACACAGGCTGAGAAACAGTCATGCTTGCAAGCAGAAGGTAAGTTAGCATTCAGCCAAAGTTAGCTGAGGCTGTTCAGCCTGCAGAAGAGAAGCCTCCAGAAAGATCTCACTGTGGCTTTCCAGTACTTAATGGGAGCACCCTTTAAGTAACATTAAAATGAGGGAGGGTGACTTTTTTACAGAGGCAAATAGTGACAGGACAAGGGGAAATGGTTTTAACTCAAGAGGAGAGATCTAGATTAGGTATTACAAAGAAATTCTTTACTGTGAAGGTGGTGAGGCCCTGGAAGAGACTTCCCAAAGGTGGTGTGGATATTCTATCCTTGGAAGTGTTCAAGGTCAGGTTGGATAGGGCTCTGAGCAACGTGGCCTAGTCACTGGCATCCCTGCCCATGGCAGGGAGGTTTGAACTATATGACCTTTAAGGTCCATTTCGATACAAGCCATTCTATGATTATGTTACCTGAAGTAACAACAAGTCTCTGATAGCACAGATTATTTTTGTGAGCAAGTGAAAGACCAGTTCAAAAACATAACTTTAAAGGGATTATTCAGTGTGACTACAGAGAACTGCTATTTGACTGCTGATCAACAGAAATGATAACTTTTGGGTGAAAAAAATAAAAATGCTAAATTCAGATATGAGACCCGTCTGATATCCTGACATTTATATTCTCTTCTAGACACTACAGCTGCTCAAGTCAACGCTACTGGAACAGCAGAGAACAAACAAAAAAAAAGAATTTACATCATGGGATGGGAACAAAAAGCAGAGGCAAAACACACAACAAATGTGTTTGCACAACACCACAGCTTGTTTGGAGACATCTGTGTAGTGCCCAGTAAGCAGTACAGCTGCCTTAGAATACAATATTACATAGTCTTCATGCACAAAAGTGGCATAGATAGTGGCTGGAACACAGCCCCACTAGGAGAGGATGTGAACTAGATCTCCTCCAAACCACTGCTGCCACAACCTCCCCCAGCAAGATCCTATGCAGATGTATTCTGCACCTTCCTTCTGCACCACATAACACTTTAATACACCAGGAGTTCCTAAACGCCTGAATCCCTTCTCAAGAAGTCATGAGCATGATGCCAGGACACAAAAGCAAAATTTAAAAGAAGCAATTCATTAGCTTCAATGAATGTACACTCTTTATTAATAGTTACCCAATTTCACTTATAGCACTGTTTTGAGGATTCACTAAACCATTAATAATTAAAATAACTCCATGAACCATATTAAAAGGCAAAATGCTACAAACAGCAGTCCTGTGACACATGTAAGATAAAGAGGCACTAGTACAAAAAGGCAAAGTTCAAATGCAACTAAAAATTACTTGAAAAAAACACCCTTTTCTCCACAACCTTCAAAACTTGGTTCTGTTACACAACCAGAGCTTTAGGGTGCTGAGTTCACTGCAAGCCCAGAGAGCTCAAGGCAGAGCTGTTCCTCTGATCTTTGTGCCAATTCCTTTCCTTTGAGCACACAGACCTGACAAGATGCCTGTTGGCTGGCACAATGTATGCCCAGCCTCTGGCCCTTCTGAGTGTACCCTGGATGTGATCCAGGGAGATCCCTGGGCTTTCTCTGAGGAGCAGCACTCCCTTTAAAACATAATATTTAAGGGCAAAAACAGAAGCAGGAAAAACGGGTGAGTTGCAGGATTTCTCAGGGCTAGATAACTGGCAAATACAGAGACAGATTCTAATATATTTGAGTGTCACTGACATCCCACAGATTAATCATCCTGTCAGATTTAGGAGTTTGGATTGTAGTGGATCACCTTTGCTTAGCTGTTCACCTGATTTTCGAAGGAAGGCTCCTTTGGATATTAAACCCATCATTATTTTTATTTTCATTGTAAAGAGCTAGAAGAGCTAAACCCTGAAACCAGAAAAATTAAAAATTCAGGGATGACAGCTGTGTAGAAAATATGCAAGACAACTGACAGGCTTGGGGAGAGAGGTTCAGATTGCCAAATTGATGACTCAAGAGAGAGGTGGAACCGCAATGGGAGAAAACCTGGGGTTGTCTGACACTTTACTGCATCTTGAATATTTATTATTTTGAAAAATCAATGGGATAGACTTGAGAGGTCAGGTAGGTGCAAGGATGAGAAAAGATGCATCTGGATGTGATATTAACCAGCAGCTGAACACTGAAGCAAACAAAGGTGGCATGATTTCATTCCAGTTTCTCCAATCTCAGTAACTACCGTGTGCTATCCCCCACCTTTACAAAACCTGCAAGTTACCTCATACTGTGCCAGACAGCTCACACTCACCTTACAGCTCCATCACAGAAAAATCACACAGCTATGTGCAGAGCAGCACGAGCACATGAGTCAGCACAAAGAAAGTTATAACACTGAACAGGTTAATAACAAGACTCCCTCACCTACCAACAGGCAGCTCAACTTCAACATATCTCATTAAAATCAGGACTCCTAGCCAAAATGAAAATATTAGCCTATTCCAGTAACACAGAAGACTAATAAAAGAACATGCTTTATTTTTTCCCAAGATGCCCACCAGGATCCATTTTTAAAGCCAAGTTCCTTAGCTCCTGAGATCAGAGTAAATATATACACTACAGAACAGAATCCCTCAAAAGTATCTACCCTTGCTCAGGAATTTAGGGCCACAGCCTTATGTCTGATTACTGTAGCAAGGACTCCTGCTTAACTTCAATGTTCTTGCAGATGCCCCACATACAAATCTAATTTCAAACCTAACTGGATAATAACAATAATAATGATTAATTTATGTGCAATGCACAAGCTAAGGCTTGATGGATTTTGGTTTTATCTACAGTTCTGTCACAGAACAAATCACTTAATCTCTCAGGAAAACAGGCACTCAAAGATATTCTGAGGACAATATTAAAAAATGAAAGACCAAATAGGGGTTATGAATAATGAGGCTTATGAGAACTTAGCAAGAGTTTGCAATTGCCTTCTGCAGTAATCATCAAATTTAGCATCCCACGAAACTGCAATTCCCTGGAAGATCTGTTAACTTTCTTACAATGTTGCTCTGATAATCATCCAGCTAACACTGGTATCAAGCACTGGCATTTGAGTGAATGTTCATTGCAGTGAACAGTTTAAGTCACTCTGGTGACTGATGCAACTGCATCACCTGGGATAAAACATTCAAGCTGGTATTTCAGCCAAACAGTAGCTTCTTTCCCCTCTCAATTCCCTAAATTAGGAAATGGAGTACTGCAGCAGCTTAAAACTACAGGCAGTAAAAAGCACAGCCAGATAATAACACAGCAAGAGCCTGGAGGCAAACTTTCATTTCTCTCTCAGCTTAAACAGGACAGAGACAAGCACAACAAAGCATTAAAAAAAAGCACAGAGGAGAAATTTTGTGAACCAAAGATTTCCTTTGTGTAACCATCTTCCAATATCCACAGACTGAAAATGCTTCACCACTGTGAGAAGACTACCAATAAAACAGACTTCTGGTAAGTGCCAGCAAATTTGATTCAAACCAGTCCAAGCTTGTTGGAAATCTTCTTGGCAAATTGGCTACCAGAAGTAGGAATGTGCTTTCTGAGGATGCTTAGAGTTGAATCTGGTGGCCATGAAGATATGCAGAAAATATATTTATCCAGATGCATGTATCAACATCACAATTTTAAGAATAGAATCCCTCAGAATGCTAAAAAACCAAAGGCACATTCATTCATAGTTCAGCTTAGAAAGAAAAACAGGCAACTAGATATAACTGCAAAATTCCAGAATTACTCTGTGACACATCACTACAGACTGAGACTGTCTGCAGTCCAGAGTACACTGTCCCAAACTGAAGGAGGGGGTGTTTAGGTTAGATATTAGAAAAAAGGTTTTTATTCTAAGGGTGATGAGACAGGTTGCCCAGGGATGTGGTAGCTGCCCCAACCCTGGCAGTGTTCAAGGCCAGGCTGGATGAGCCTTGAGCAACCTGATCTAGTGAGGAGGTGTCCCTGCCCAGGGCAAGGGGTTGGGACTAGATGATCTGTAAGGTCCTTTCCAACCCTTAAATTCTATGATTCTTCCCACTCCATGGCCTAAAAGAGGTGGCAGAAAGAAGACTCAAAAATAGGGTGCGAGCAGTGACTTTTCAGTTACACTTCGTCTCAAAGTCTCAGCGGAAAAATATGGAAATAGGTATTGCCAAAAGAACTACTCTTTCAACATTATACATCATCTTCCTAAACATTAGGTAAAGTCATGAATAAGGTTTTGCTTTAAGGTGAAGGTTAGCACAGATATGGAAGTAACACCATCTTTTCACCTCTTTACCTCACCTAAAAGCTATACTAGCAGAACTTTAACCATCTGTTTCCAAAACAGGAAAAAAACAACAAAAATGAGGTGGTGTGGGTGGTGGAAGGCATATACCTTTGGGAATGGACTACCAGAATGGAGTCTGATTAAGAAGGCTTTGACAAAGGAAGAAAGAAATATAATCATCTCAGTGATGTAGCTCATTTGTCATCACTAAATTGTATAAGAGTTCTATCTACTTTGTCTGCCCTTTCCTTACAACCACCAGTCCTCAAAGACAGAAGAAAGGTAAGAAAAAAAAGTGCATATCAACTGAGGGAGAAGAAAAAATATAAGGGTGAGATGAAAGCTAGAAGTTGCACACAAATCAAGACTTAATTGCTACCTGCATACACTGCCCTTGTACAGGAAAGGGGAAATACAGAAATGCTGTTTCATTGAATGCTGTGAAGACTGGGAGCTCTTAACTGTAACCCATGTTCATTCCCCTCCCAAGGAATATCAATTCAAACAGCTATACTACAAATGTATTTTTTTTAGGAGTGGAAATCTGGAAATATCAAGTTATAAAGACCTTCACTAACACTTCCCAAATGTTGCAAGGGATTGAGGATAGGAAATTATGAGGTGTTTCCTTTGAGATATGCAAGTCTTCACCAGTAAATAGCTAGGTTATGTGTTTCCTTTCACTATCCTACACTGTGCACTTTGAAATCTTGCATTGATTGCTGGAAGTTAATTGAAATGCCCAAGTACTCTCCCTTCCCTTATACTGCAAATTACCTTTTTTTTCCCCTGGGTTGTAACAACATCCAGCACACCTGGAAAGTGCTTTCCACCAGCAATATAAACCTTTTTCCCTGTTCCCTCTCTTTCATTGATTTTATTAACTTTTTTACAAAAATTACATATGTAGATGACTAAATGTAAGGCAAGGGAAAAATAAAATTATGCTTGTGCAGGAAATTGTAACAACTGCACTCCTGCAAGCAGTTTAGCACAAGTTGTTTCTCTTGAGAAAGATGGGAAGTCAGCTTTCCACAGTTTCCTGAAAAGCACAGAAATATTAAACTGCCACAGCTGAACAGATGGAATGAAGTGCAACTGATCCCAAAGGCAAAACAATACCAGGTTAAGCCTCAGAAGCACAGTAAGGTACTGTAATTCCTTGGCATCCCTTTCAGCCTCTTGTCTGAAACAACCAGAAGTCAATGCAGTATTTCCTCAATACTGAACTGCAAGCTCCTCAAGGAAGCTTCTGCCACGGATCAGACACTTGTCATTTACATCTCTGTATATTACTCACCTGGTTTCCCTTTGCATTTCTTATTTCTAAATTAGATTTCACATAAGGCAACCAGAATTTATCCCCCTAGTCCCAAACTTTTCAAGCCTAATTAACATCTCTGATTAGCAAGCAATTTTTGAGAACAAATCAGAACTCTGTTGGTTGATTCTTCAGTCACAAAGTGTATCTATGTTACTCCACTCCATTAGACCCAAAAGAGTGTATTCATTGGGATGGGGTTTTTATCTTCATTGTGGTGGGTTGTATTTGTTCCCTAGCACTGCTAGGCTGATGCTCTACTCTGTTCAATTCACTTTCTATACTCACACATATGGTCCTATGAGACATTCATTCTTCCCAATATCTTGCTGTCCTCGTTTCTGTTTCCTGATCTAATCAACACACACAAGAGCTACTAATACACCTTTGAATAAGAAATGTTAAGAAATATGATTCTACTAAGTATGTTCACATGCAGAGTAACTTTTCAAACAAACTTGACGTAGACTTTGTTGTTTGTTTCAAAAGTTCAGTTTTTGATGCAAATGCAGAGCACAGTCCATAGACTTTGTGGTTTGTTTTAAAAGTTCAGTTTTTGATGCAAATGCAGAGCACAGTCCGCACTAAAACAGTGAACTCAGCTGGGAAATGGAACTGTTTTCAACATGCAGTATTTCTCAGGCACACTGACTCAAAATTTTATGTAAAATATAGGATATGCAAAATGATCACACAAGGCAGAGAAAGAGTAGAACAGCCTCCACAAATTCAACAGTCTGACAGAAAGTAGTTTCCCCAAAATAACACATTATGTCATCCTACAGTACTTGGTTGCAGAACTGCAGTACTGAGTAACTGAGCAACAACGTGAAATCAGTGATGCCCAAGCTCATTATATGGAAACACAGGAAGGTACATTTTAAAATACAGTTTTATATGACTACTTGTAATACAAAGATCCTCATAACATATTGAACATAAATATGTATCAATATAGCATGTGTGTATGTGCACACGATAGGTTTCCTTCAGAAAGGTTAAGTTGTGGGTGTTGAGGTAATTAGTGCCCTTCAATTTTTCCTGAAAATCAACATTTATACAATGCCATGCATAAAACAGACCCTTCACCCCCCCAAACACACATGTACTGCCATAGTCAAATCACATTACCAAAGCTATTTAATATTCATGCACATCATTCAGAGCTATTGACATTACAAATTCATTGAACTGAAGAGCTGAGGAAAAAATCTATAATGATAACCATAACCATTTATTGCAGGTATTAATAATAACCAGGTATTGCATAAACATAGTATATACTAAAGAATTGTCAAAACTGCCAATGTGATGGTCTCTCATTACTGTTTATTGATTGCATACCATGTTAGCTATAAGTTTCTCATGGTTCATACCTTCTTTTTCCATTCATAGTCATTTATGAGCCTACAAAGAACTTCATAAAAGACTGAAGATCTGTTATGCTTAATATTAGACAGCAAGTCTTACATATTTGAGAGTCCTTTCCAAGGAAAGTTCACTTATTTTCTTTTTAAGACCTCTTGGAAACACTCAACACAGAGGATTACGTTAGGGTGACTAAGTGAAACTTAACCTATCTTATCTCAACATGACCATTACTAGCCACAGACTTATCTAAGGGTAAAACATGTGTGGGGATTCTGCCAGGAGCTGAACACCTATCAGCTACCAAACGGGTTACCTTGCTATATTTGCAAGTAAGAGAAACTATTCAGACAAGTACGTTGCTTTCTGTGTCTGGAAAATGATGAATCTGAAATCACGTAGCAGTGAACATAAGTAATATTTGTACAGAGGATTAGTCAGCACAGATGGATTGTTCAAAGGATGTTAAGAAAAAATTGAAACATAAGAGTAATACTAAAGTTTATCTCAATTTAATTTCCAGCATTTCAAAGACAAGGGGGTAAAATATAAATTTCTGATAGATTTCATGATCAATCAGCAAAAGAAAGAAAGAGCCATTTAAAAAATGTGTGCCTGGCCCAATTGGAGGGCCAGACATGATGCAGCAATCCTGAATTTTCACAGAAGCAGCCAGTCATTCTGTAAAGCCAAGTGCCAGCACACAGCTGCAGGATGTAGCACCATCATTCCTGCGTGAATGCTTGTGTTTACAGTGCCAATCTGAGGAGACAGTTTGGAGAGAGCAGAAGTAGTCTAGACAAATAAGAAGACATTGATATGCAAGAAATATGACTAATCAAATAAGACAAATAGGGACCAGACAGGGTTTTTTTTTTCCTGTAGCATTGGGCAATTCAGAGGATGAAAACCTACTGCTCAAATTTTCATTAGTTTCAAGTACTAGGAAGCCTCCTTATAGGTAATTTGTACATGACAAAAATCACTTTTCAAAATACATTAGCTGTCAAAGTGACTCTCATGTTTGGAACATTTCATTTTCATTATGCAGAATCAGCTAAATAAAATATTAAGTCTAAATCAATGTTTTAATCTATATTCAATTGCTTGGATGCACAGGAACAGAACAGTCTAAAGGACAACGGGGGGGAATTTAAATAGCATTCCTTTGAAATGTAAAAATTAAAATACATTCATCTTCACAGAAAGCCAAGTTATAATATACATCAGCTCAGTTTAAAGTTCAGCATTTTAACTCTTTTTAAAATCAGCATCATCAACTTTCTGTTATTATTGAGTAGATAGGGAGACAATGTTTTTAGATACATCCAGGCCTGAAGCTCCTCATGCATTTACCATAAAGTGTTAAACCCAGCAAGAAGTAAATGATGAACAGCTCTCTCAGTTACAGAAGAGAGAATTTAGTATCACATTAGTTTATCTGTTGCCCCAAACTCAAATTTAGTTACCATAATTATTCTCTACAGTAAAATCTAATTACATTAATGAACATTAAATTATTGTAGACATATTTATTCAGTTTTTATATGTCATTTTATAATGACTACACTACAACAAAACACTGAATTGTTAAAATCAAAGATGCTACAATGAACTTCTAGCTGTATGAGTGTCATAGAAGACAAGATAATACTACCAAAATTGGCCCTAAGACTCATTCTGTACCCTACCTACTTTACCTCTTCATGCTTTTTTCAGTAATGATCATGCATTTGACAGCTGTCATTTCCCACAGCACTTGCCTTACTTACTGTCATACTTTACTCTTCTATTCAGAAATGAGAAGTGTTCATTGTACACAACACCAAATATAACAGCAAAGTTTGTGAGCAGCAAAGAGGCAACAATTTCAATATGCAAACTGAAAAATATCCATTGGGAAAGGATATTTTTCCTTTTCTCTCTGCATTATAGTTTTCTGAAAAACCTTGATTACATTCTCACTTTTTCTAGGGATCAAAAGCATTTTGCTGCAGCAAGAATAGTTACACAGAGTGGGGGTTGCCTAGTTCCTAATATTTCCAATCCTAATAACTCTATCATCACTTCAGTACCACTGCAGGACCAGCACAAGATGAAAATCCCAAGAATTAGGCATTGTGTTAAATTGTCATCCTTGCCATACTTCTGTAACAGGAGGAAACAGATCATTTTCCCCATGTAATAGATGATCCTTGAAGCAAACAAAATATCGTGGTGGGTTTTATGCATGGCATATATAGCTGCCTGCTGAATACCCAAACGTGTGTGTATTATAGACATAAAAATCAACAGAAAGTTGGGGAAGTCTGTCAAAGGAGCTTAGGATCTGACTGAGACCAAAGAAATAGACAGAGCTGAAGTAAGACAATGTTCAAGTTAGCAAGCAGATGATAAACAGAAGACACTAAGCAACCTTGTGTACTGCACATCTTAGATGCCATGGTTGGTGGGGGGAAGTGAGTTACAAAGTTAATTAACAACCTCACAAGTAAGAAAATATTCATAATTTCAAGCAATCTACTCAGGGAATCCAGAAAGTCTCTATGTAGAGAACCAAAGCACATCAAGCAAAGACAAAAGCTTCATATAGATTTGGTTTATTTTACTGCCTTCAAAATCTGGTTGAGTTTAAAGTCTCTCTCAGTACAAAAAGAATTTCAGACTTGAAGCTTCAAATTATATTGTCTCTAACCAATTGATAACATCTTATCTGTACTGCAGATTTATTCTCTTCCTACCCAAGCAACATGCTGGCAATGCACAGTACCTTTCTCTGGTCCACAGGTTTGAGGCAGTGGTGTTCAATTTTAATTTACAGAGGTGAAGACTGAGCAGCACCAGTAGCTAAGTCACTAGATGTTTGTTCTGGGACTTTCCACACGACAACTCCTAGTCCTGTTGGCACGTTCTCTTTTTCATGAGCAAGGAGGGATCCCTGAGCAATATTAGTGACATCATCTGTTAAGCAAAAGAAAAGAGATTTAATACAAATCAGATTTGATTAATAGCTTTGATGGTAGCAATGGAATGGAGAAATATTTCCACAGGGTAACAAAATGCAGAGTAAGGTATGACGTAAAATTACAAGTGTGGCTTCTTTCCATTAAAAACACATATGCAATGGTTGTCTTTGCTCGATGGTCCTCAATGAAAGCAGAATGGAAGCTGCTAAGCTACTTGACAATTAGAACAGGTCAATCCAGACAGTTAACTCAGCCTAGTTAACACTAAATTTGTGTTCTGTTTCAACATGAGTTACTGGGGTTTGGGCTACAGCCCTAAACTCTCATGGTGGCCCACTACACATTCTCATATACAGCTTGGCCATTGCTATGAGTCTTAATTAATACCAAAAATATACCAACATAAGAAGTTATCACATGTCGTATTGAAAAGAAAACAAGACTGAATTTCAGAAAACCTGAACTGTATTCTCTTGTATAGCAAAAGTGATGATCACAATTTCCTCTCTGAAAACAAACAATCCAAAGATATGCACAAAGCCTTGATATTGTCTTACTGTATATTTCTTTTAAATATTTCAACTTATTTTGATCACAAGGGGAAACAACGAAAGCACTTAAATTTTTGATGTTCACTGCATGTTAGTTTGGATTGATATTTCCCATGCAGAGAAAAAATCTATTTACAGAAAAAAAGTTATCATTATGGAGATATCTTTATGGAAAATAACACTCAGAGCTTAATGATTGGAAGAAAGTCAAGTTCCTTAAGGAGTATTATCAACCTCAGTTTTCCTAGAGTCTCTAAACACCTTTAACAGCACCTTTATTTATGCCGTGGAGTACAGAAAAGAGAAGAAAATCTTGCCAGTAATAAATCTTCTCATGCTAAGTCCTTTGGATGATTGAGGACAAGTCAATTGAAAATGGAAAACAGATTTCAGCATTGTCTTAAGCAGACATGGTCATACCAGGGTCTCCAAAGCAGAGGGATGGCACAGAACAGATCAAACTGCCCCTTTTGGGCAACAGAGCTGGAACACTGAAACATGATGGATATGTCTACTACCATATACACCGTTCAAATCCTCACAAAAGCCTGTACTTCACATAAAATACATCAGGATTGCATCCAGCAGTACCAGTCCCAAAGCATAACTCCTAAATAATTTCCTCTGCTGGGAAGTTACTGCACTTAATCTTTAGGGGTTTGTTTAAGGTTACACCAAGTGGATTCTGTTATTAGCGGCTTAAAAACTAAATCCTCAGGGAATAACTTACCAGCTTTATTTGTTCAATAAAGACATCCATCTAGGTAGTATTTAATAGAGAAAGAAATGAAATCTGCATACTCATTTCCTTAGAGCCAAATTCACTGCTGTGAGAGAAGACTTTTGAAGAGGATGAAAGTACAGTTAGGGCCCGATCATGGCAAAAGATCAAAGTGCTGAAACAGCTTAGTCAGCATATTTAAGTAGCACAGAACACTGGAAAATAAGAATTCAATTTATTTGCACAGTAACAAATGTCCTCAGGCAGAGAGGGAGGCCAAGAGCCTCTATTTTTTTATGACATCAGATATGTCTCACTTGACCCTATCTGCATCATCCTTTCTGAGTTGCACTGTTTTAAAATATTCCAATAGTGTTATTCCACATAAAACAAGATTTTGTTGCTTTCTTCTAGCCTTCAGTTAGCAATCTGAATACATTTGAATAA
>NW_008681897.1:20638-23177 GCF_000695815.1 Acanthisitta chloris
CAGGCAATGTAGAAACATTTAAGAGAAATCAAGAATTTACTTGTCAAAGTCAAGTAAAGACAGCAATCAGGCCAGTAAGACCACCACAAAACAGACCAATCCCCACATGACTGAAAAGAAAAAAAAGACAGAAAACCACAAGTTAAAATTCAAAATTTATCCAGGTAATCTGTCTACATTGAAAAATGTACTTTTAGCAGATACATTCATTCTGCAACACCAGTTCTTCTGAAGGGGAAGTTCTTAGAATCCAGGAAACTCATAGTTGAAATTAATAGTGGTATTTAAATTCTCCAGTGTATTTGGAAATAAAAAAATCTTAATATTTTTGGCCAAGTTGCCTCCCTATGTAAGGAGGAAAATGTTTAGAGAAGTTTTGAGAGAAGAATGAAACATCTTGAAACTGCATAAGTTACAGTAATAATAGTATATAAAATAAAAATAGTATAATAATGTGACAATATCTGCCTTTTACTGTTGAACTTGATGATCTTGAAGGTCTCTTCTAACATTGGTGGTTCTATGATTCTATGAAAGTGGATGTTTGTAGCATAACATACCAGTGAAATTAAAAGAGAAGACTAAGTCTTGCAAAATCTATGTCAAACTTGAAACATTTAATTATGCCAGTCACTACAAGTTCTTAGAGTGCTATTCACTAGCAACCACCAAAACCTACACCCCATTAATCCTTCAGTAATCTTCCTATAGCTCCTTATAAGATGTGGTAATACAAAAATAACTTAAAATAATTGGATACTTCATTTCTCATTTCCAGTAACTGCTAAGCTAGATCTATTTCTAATAGTGAGGGAAAATTTATCTGTTAATTTACAAACAAACAGAGCATGAACTACAGTTGTTCAGATTCATTCAGAACTCAAAATAGATCACGAGCACTAAAAGCGCTTCAAAGTAGCAAAACTATTACAGAAATAATGTGATAGATGAGCTGATGTTTGACAAATTACTAATTTCACTCAAAGTAATAAGGTTACCAACATGTTCATATCCTGTACTTACGCCACTACATGCTAAATAAAGAAAGTTGATCCAGTTATGTTCTTTATTATATAATGGCTCTCTAGACAAAAGTTCAGTGTTAAAAAATGGAGTGTTTTTTTAATGTTTACATGGCAATGACTTGTAACACTTTTCAACACTTCTCAAAGAGTTAGAAAAGGCTGGAAAGTATTCAAAATTGTTTGTTCAGGTTTTTTAATCAAACCATAAAAGGTAAGAGAGAAAACACTGATTCATCCTTTCCTTGAGATTTCCAGAACAAGCAAAGCATTCAGGTCCTCAGAGATTTTAGCCAGATATGTTCACACGGGACATCTTAGTCCATTTAAACTCTTAAACAGAGTGCATTACTGGCAGGTTTAAAAAACATAATTACTAAGGTGGACAGATATTTTAGATTTCTTCCTGGAAAGCAGAACAGCTGAGGATAATTCCTCTGACAACTGGTGTAATGTTGTGTACAGTCCACATATGCAGGGTTTGTAAACTATAAGGGGTCAGGTGAGGATCTCAAAATATCATCTTTTTCTGTAGAAGAGAAGCACTAACCCTTCTTCCTGTTCTCCACACCTTGAATAGGAACAGGTTGGGTCCAACTATTTTCTTCAGAGAAGAAAAAATAAGATGAATGGCAATCACTTCCTTAGCATGTGGTGACAGCAAAGCCATTACCCATAATATTTCAGAAACAAAGCATTTTGGCTTTAAAATGACTACGCATAAAACATGGTACACAGTGACGAGACTGACCCAAATAAAAGGCAATTTCTTTGGGAAAACACTGCTGAACACATCTATGAGTTCTCCCCTGTAGTTGCTAGGAATTTCACTTGGCAAATGCTTTGTCATGGCAAAATGTACACTACCATTGGCTTTTAGTCAGAAGTTATTCTAATCGACAGTCAGAGGGGGGAGGGAAGGATGAAAAAAGCATGCTTCTTTCAAAAAACCCATGACATTTTACTACAATGTCTTGTTTTCCACTCTAAAGCTTTATATCCATAATATTAATTTGATTTATAACTTGTCAGTATGAGATCTATTTGTCAGGCACACAAATGACATGCAAGACAACTTCATCTTCCCATTCTTGCCCTCAGTCTTTGATTTCTAAGACTGTGATATTTACTTCAGTACCAGATGCCCTGGGATTTCCAACAGAGCAAAGAATTTATTTACACATAAATAACTGTGGCACAGATGCAGCCCTTCAGGAATGAGACTTAACATGTCAACAGCCAGAACACACCAGCAACAAACACTTGTGCCCAACATACATCACTTGCTCTCTCCTTTACCCATTCAGTCTCCACCTAACACACAGTATCACAGCCAGAAATGTGCTGCCTTCTACTGGGGCTGTGCCAAAAGCAGATTGGGAAGAAAAAATAAAGGTATTTGAAAGGATCACCAGACAATCTAAATGGAAGCTTCAATGTGAATGCATCACAGCCCAAGGTAGAAATAGCACAGATCATGCCACAGACTCATCCCTTTTCAGCACAAAGGCTTATCA
>NW_008681897.1:23188-32019 GCF_000695815.1 Acanthisitta chloris
AGGTCACTCTACATCTCCTCAGCCACATACATTTTGCATAATGTGCAGCCACCATCTCCATCCTTTATATAGTGAACAAACTTGAAGAGGATGTAAAAACTCCAGAAACATTTTCTTACTTCTTATTTTTAATATTAACTTTGAAGTTGATACAGCAGAAATCAGAGACTTGATAAGCAACAAGTTCTTGCCTACAAATACTTCTTTGACTACCAGGAACACTGATGGAAACTTTCCTGATCTGCTTTAATCTCTTGGTTTTATTGCAAACTATGTCTTTCGTGGGCAAAACACAGACTTGTTATTTGGATACTAGAAACAATGACAGACCTAAAAGTAATCATTCACTTTCCTCCTCTATATTACAGCTTTCTGTTTCAGCATCCCCATAAGCTGTCACTCCTTGGGATCATTTAAATGTCTGACAGCAATGGTGACTACCAATTCAAATTTGTTTGTGTTGTTCTTTATTGCCTTACTGTAGATTATTGAGCCACAATTCCAAGGGACTACAATGACTGGTAGGCAATGCATCATGCAACAGAGTGCTTTCATAGGAACTGATATCATTCCTGCCACCTTGCTGTTTTAATTGGATTGTCAATGCAAAGACAAACATTTCTACTGTCTCTTTTTTTTCCTGAAGTAGGAAGCAACAGGAATTCTTGACATGGTGTTTCACAAGTCCGAGTGTGACTTGCTTGTACGGTTGATTTAAACTTGAAAAAACCCACACTGGGAAAAACAGGTAATTAGAGTATTTACTAGATTTTTATGTAACAAATACTGTGTGCAAACTGTAGAACACAGTTGTTTTTGTGTGCAAAATGAGACAAATCTATATTCTGTGTTACACAGTGCTTATGTGTAATAAAGATATACAAAAGTTCTCAATAATTAAGATGATTAGGATGAAGTAGTAATTGGGTAGGGAGAGATATCCATGCAAAAATATCTCCTTTAAGACTACCAATAATTAAGTAATAAAGTTATGAATGACATTCTGTATTCATTAAATATCAAACACCTTAAAGCTTTTTAAAAAAACAGATTCAATGAGCTTTCAGTAAGCATGGACAGAGACTACACAGCCTCACTCACACTAAGAACTAATCCTTCTATACATTTAAGAAGAAAAAATAATCACTCATCATAAAACACTTTCCCCAACAGATTTCCTTGATGAAGGCTGAGACTGGTGACACCTCTCAGCCTGTTTGCAAAAGTTTGTGGGCTCTTTTTGTTCAAGTCTGTCAAAGGAGCCAACCTACTTCCTTGAGACTCTCCCCTCCAAGACCTCTTCTCTAACACAAAATAAGCTTCTAGATAGGTTTCATACAGCTAAGAGATCTTAGGCTGCTCAGATCTTCCAAAAATAGACTATCCTTTTACACATATAACATTAATGTGTATGCTACCATAGGATTTATCTAAATGCAAGAGAGACAAGAACATCAAGGAATTACACAACCATCCACATTACATCACCTCAGCAAAGCAGAAAAGAGGAGTTTAGCATTTCAGCAGGGCTAGTGTTGAGAGCATTAAGAAACTTGCAGGAACATTCTTTGCTTTGTACAGTCTTAAAACACCAGTGAGTTTTAAGAACTTTAAAGAACAAATTAATACTCTTCAGCACAATCTCTATAGTCTTTTCTGCCTGATAAAGAGATTCAGCGAGTGTTTCCAGCCATGCATAGGCTTCAAAAACAGTTCTGTGCAATTCTCATCCCTTGGCTTGATGCCTCTTGCTCTGTCTACCTGGTGCTACACCAGTAAGGAGCTCAGCTCACACAGGCTCTGTAGTCTCCCCATTTGACTAGGACAAGAATGAAGGGAGGTGTTGTTGCTCTGTATTGGCAGTGCTTTGCTTCCAGAGCAGTTTTAAGCTGCTGAGTACCATTTTTTGTGCTCTGGACTCACCGAGCAATCAAAGCCATTTTGTCTGGCTCTTACAGAGCTTACTCAAAGACAATACAAACTTACTCATGGACTCACTCTAGTCCTCAGTATTTCAGATATTAGAGATTTGACAGTTTTAAAGCCTGAATAAGGGTTCTTCATAAATCTGTCACTGATAGCTCAATTACATGCATTTGTATGCCCAAAGTCCTTCACCCAATAGAAAAGCAAAGGTTTCAGCTTCAGAGAATTCCTATTTTTTCAATGGTTCTTCACTGGGCCTAGTATTTCTAAAACTTAAGTCTAATGCAAGATTTCTTAGGCTTCTCAGGCCTTTTAGCTTCTCTCACATATGGCTTGTTTATTTGCCATAGCAGTTCATGCAGTATATAAATATGTATGACATTGATTTAGCATTTCACAGAATCACAGAATATTCAGATACTCAGCTGAAAGGTAGTCACAAAACTCTTCTTGCAGCTCCATAGCAGTCCTTCCCTTTATAAGCTAGACCCTTACAGCTACTGGAAATCTTGAAATATGCTGTTCAGTAAAAGACTTTAAATTAGTACATGTAAAATTCCAACCAAAATGAGAACCAAGTGCTATGCCAAGGATCTCTGCCAGATGGAATTTGGTATAATGTGAACAACTGGAAAAGTATAAGCTTTTGATTTACAATGTTACAAAGATCTTGTAGTTTCACACAGTATTTCCTTAAACTTTTCCACTAATTTGAGGCAAATTCTTGGCTTTAGGGGCTGCTCATTTTTACAGACTCTTGTAACTCAATAAGTTTTTGGAAATTAGTTCAAAGAAAAGCAGAACAGAATATGTCTGAAACATCAAATATTTGTAAAGCTAAAGTATATTCTTTCTGAAGAGGATGAAATAATCTGTCAAGAGTGGGTAGAGAAGATGTCAAAGACCTATTAAAGAGACAGTCCACCATAATGCTGCTGTCTCTAATTCTGCAAAATATTTATTCCTAAGCACAGCCAAGCATGCATACAAAAATCCATAACTAGTACAAGAAACATTAAGTTGGGAGAAAATGGATTTTTTTCATTTCAGCACTAGCTTTTTTTATTATTTTTTTGCTTTTAAAAACACAGCCCTCTTGATAACTTTGAATCAGCATTGCAGGGTCAACCAGTATATACTCTAAAACCAAGGAAGTCAAAGATAGCATTGTTTGACATCTCACTACAGACTAGTTATCAACCCTCTGTCCCAGTTCTCTCCTTTCTGTCCCTTGACATATATACCCTATATTCCTTTTTATTACCAATACACAGTGCCTATCATAATAAAACATGAAACAAAACAAATCATTTACATCAATTCTACAGTTTCACAAAACTCCTCATCCAAGAATAACTGCACAGGTCGCTGCTAGTGCTCCTCCTTTGCAGCCAGTGTATGTCAAGTGAAGAGGTTTACACAAGGTCACCCAGTGAGTCAGCAACAAATTGTGAAAAGAACTCAGGGCAGCCAAGTGATATGTGCTTGATGTTAGCTGCAGCTCAGCAGTTAACCCTGCCTTGGCAGAAAATCTGCCATTTCCATAGCCAACGGCATCAACGAGCTCTGTTAAAGCACAACCTGAGCAGCCTCATTGATGTTGGGTTTGTAGCCTACTATTAGTAAATGCTTCAATTCTAACAGCAATGTTAAAAATACCTACATGTCTCAGACTTATATAGCAGCTATGAAGGACACAGTTGCTGTGTGCACAATAAAGACTTCATAATGCCAATAAAATTGGCACATGTACATCTGCAAATTCTGTGCTTCTCAGTGCTCTCTTGACGAATTCAACAAAGACTTAACATTAATAAGGATCAGAATCCAGCTAGCCCATTATTCCCTATTCATAAAAGGGATATTTTTCTGTTCAGCAACAGCATGTTGAAGTGATTCACAGGAGGAGATGGTAAAAGTTTCCTTCTCCCAGAAACCTCAGCAAGTTCAATAAAACAACTACCAGTGTAACAGTTTGAAAAAGGCACAGTTTGATACAAAGACAGCACTATATTTCAGTAAAGGACTTCATGCTAGTTTTACATGAACAAAGAGCTACTTCCAATTAAAATCATAGCACTGGGGGATGGGAGAAAGAAAATCAATCCAAATGCTCTTCAGGTACTCGCCTTTATGGCACAATTACCCAGTGATGAAGTGACATCCCTCTCCAGCCATTTCACCCAGAGCATCATAAGTAGGTACTGTAGAGATGCAGAAACATGTGAGCACAGTGGCTGCTAAATGCTAGTTCTCTGCTAATTTCAGTCCAGCTATTTACCAAACTGAATTCTTCAGATATCTCTACCATGAGGATTTCATGTCTGATAATTGCATGCTTCACAACATATAGAATTTCACAACTCTTACTGAAAATGCATCTATCTGTCAAAAGGTATTTAGGTATCCAAAGATGCAAAGGGATAGTGATACTTATTAAAATGGGCAACCAGTATATGTTAATAAGTGCAACTTAGCTACCACAGATTTTCCAGTCCCCAAGACTGAACATTACAAGCTCTGCTTCAGTTACTCCCATGCACGGAACGAGCAAAGGCTTTTGACATTTTCGGTGCTTCAGTGTTCTTAGTTCTTCAATTCAATACCACCTCTAAAGCCACACCTCACATGTATAAATCAAAGTCTAAGACTATTGATACTAAAACTGCAAACTCATTATAGGTTGTTTTTAATATACTAGATTATATTCTTCCTGTGCCCCATCTCCTCTCCCATCTACATTCTAGAGAGAATAAACTCTCTCTTTTTCCCATTGGAGACAAATACCTCATCCCTTCTTCCTATCCTCCTCATCACATATGCCATGAGTACTAAACACCTTTTCTTCTAGAAATGTTTTGGCTGATATATATCTAATTAAAATCAGAACAAGTCTTCTTAGCTCAGTATAAGTTGACCTTTGAGTGTGGCTTCTTGTGTTTCAGATCTGATTAAAAGGCTGCACACCCAAGACCTTTGTTGTTAAACTCTTTCACTGACATCAGCTGGATTCAACAAAAGCTAGGTAAGTGTCCCTTCCTGCAGACATTGCCTTGCTGGTATGAAGAGTCACTAACCTTTCTTGAGGAGTACACATCTGCAATAAGGATTGGACAAAAGACATTGAACAATTTTGGTCATTAAGGAACTGAAAGGTAGGAATCCACTGAGATGTATTTTAACAAAGCTTTGCCTTCACTATTATACCATGAAGTTCAGCTTCTAGCCTCCCTAGCAGAGGCTGAAAATACCAGCTGTGAAAATCTGAGTGTCCTAAACATATGGCTGCCACAGCCTTCTCAAGATACATTGGAGAAACTAATCTTGTTCCACTGAATACACTGAAAGTAGAAACACACCACCCGAAGCCGTGCCTGAAACCCTTTTTCCTTTCTCTCCTCACACATTTCCATCCTATATATACATATAAATTTACATACACAGTAACACATATGCTATACACCAAGGCAGGATGCTGTCCTTAAAGGATGTAGCCAGAAATGGCTGCAGGATTGAAAGGAAAAGTCCATTTCTGGGATGCCTAATACCCTGATCTCAGCCTCAGATGCAGTGACCTCACCAAAGCATTATATTGCTGTTCACTAAGGTCAGGAGGAACTTGAGCTGGAAGGTGCAATACCCCAACATAATACGATAATACAACAGCCACATTCCGTAGCAGTGACAATAGGGAGGAGCCAGCCTGAGGAGCACTGTGCATACAGGACATACCCTGGTAGGATGGGTTTTCCTGCGTTTGCTACACTCCCTCCAGCATTTCAGAGATCTATTCACACAAACGTGCAAAATCTCCACCTTCCAAGAACATGACTATGAGGACCAGACACAGACACCAAATTGCTTCTAACATTCCCTCAAGGGACTTCCTTGCAGCTCTCATTATCATGACATATACTAAGCTTAAAATTCTCATTGGCCTGTCTGCACTAACATAGCTAAGCTTATTTTACTTTGCCAGCTCATAAAGTTCAAGCTCAGAATCCTTACCAACTCAGTCCTGTAGTCTCATTTCCACACCTCTGCCAAAAGAACCACCCCCTTCCTTTTTCTGGTTTATTCTCACACATACCCCTACCCTGTTTTTTTTTAAAGGGGGAGCCAAGACCCAAAATAACTTTAAATTTGCTTTAAACTTGTCTGTTATATAAGCTAATTTTAAAACTAATATTCTAACCATACGTTAGGAAATATCAAGTCAAATCCCTCATAATACCAAATACTTTGTACCAAGTATTTTTTAGTCACAATTCAGTTAATATGGTTTACCTCATAAAATTATCTGCCATACTAACTACGACCTGATATGTTTTCTTGACAGAGTCAAAAGAATCAGTTTATTTTTTTCCTCTTTCTTTATAACACCACTTTTAATGAAAAGCATAAAGTAACTAGAGAGTCATAGAGCACTGGGTTGAAAGGAACCTGAAAGTTTACCTAGGTCTAACTCCCCTGCAGGGAAGGGACACCTTTTGCTAGACCAGGTTGCTCAGAAAACTGTGCACTGCATTACTCTATGTAACCTGAAAGCTGAACAGAAATATTCTGAAAAATTCTTTATCTGGCTTCAGGTTTGTTTGTTCAGGGTTTTTTTCCCCTTTGGTTTTCCCACCTCTGATAAATCACTTAGGTTTAAATCACCCTTTTTTTATCGTATATTTATATAAACAGCTACCAGTAAATAAGGTTTCAGATGAAACAGACTGCTGCTTGAGTCAGCAAAGATATGCTGGAAAAAGAGAACTAACATATGCATGCTACTACATCAAAGTATCCATATTTATTAGGCACAATGGAACAGTCAAGTCAAGGAAAGTGCAGCCATCAGCAGACATGCACATGTTGCTGATAAAATATATTGAAGAAGCCATGTAAAAGCTGAGTTATACTCAGTCCTGGTCTACCTAGCAATAATTTAAATATATTTCTAGATTGTTATAAAAATTTAAGTATATATAAAATGTACACATACACACTTTTTTTTTAACTAACATGGGAGTTTTTATGCATTTTCTCTCTAAAACAGGAAAACATAACATTTTTAATGTCTAATTTAAAAGTACTTTAAGGGGGTTAAAATGGATAGATGTATACTTTGAACTTGTATTTCTGGCCCAGATTTCCTTTGTTCAAAGGTAGGCCTAGAGAAGACTAATGCTGTGGACATTACCATTTATCTGGTATTATCCTAATTATCACTCTCTGTGCCTACCAACTAAAGGTCAAGGAGCTGTGTTTGTTCCTTTTGGTTCAGCACAGCCCAAAGGCTTCTAAGGAAGCTGTTCACTAGGTTGCATGTATCCATTGTAACTGAAAATCTAACAGACATTACAATTCTTCATTTCCACATGTATCACTTGAAGCAAACCTGCACTAAATTTCTCCTATCATACAGCCAACATTCACCCAGAAGCTTTTCTAAATCCTTGTGGGATTCCTCGCAATACTCTTTAACTGAGGCAATTTGTTTGCTGAAAGCACAGCAGCTGTTGTAAAACAAACAGAATTCAATTAAACTTTAGACTGAAATATTGGTAAGTATGAAATGTCATCGTATTTCCAATTTGATGGGTTCAAAGCGAATTAATTTCAGACCACTGAATACGTGCAGTGGGTTGACCCCAGCTGGATGTCAGATACCCACCAAAGCTGCTCTTCACACCCCTCTGCAAATAGGAGAGAAAATACAACACAACGTTTGAGTTAAGGATGGGGAGAGATCACTCACTGAACACTGTCACAGGCAAAACAGATTTTAATGGAGGAAGTTTAGTTAACTTACTACTATTCAAAATCAGAGCAGGATAATGAGAAATAATACAAATCTTAAAAACACCTTACCCCTCCCTCCTTCCCAGGCTCTAACTCCTCCCCACCAGCAGCTCAGAGGAACAGGGAGTGAGGTTATGGTCAGTTCATCACACATTATTTCTGCTGCTGCTCAGGAGTGGAGTCCTTCCCCTGCTCCAGCATGGGGTCCCTCCCACAGAAGACAACTCTTCATGAACTTCTCCAACATGAGTCCTTACCATGGGCTATGGTTCTTCACCATATGTCCCTTTTCCACAGGGTGCAGTCCCTCAGGAATAGACTGCTCCAACATGGGTCCCTCACAGGGTCACAAGTCCTCCCAGGAAACCTGCCCTGGTGGGGATCTCCTCTCTGCACAGGTCTGCAGTCCAACATGATACCATGGGCTATGGTTCTTCACCATATGTCCCTTTTCCACAGGGTGCAGTCCCTCAGGAATAGACTGCTCCAACATGGGTCCCTCACAGGGTCACAAGTCCTCCCAGGAAA
Organism: Acanthisitta chloris; assembly: GCF_000695815.1. Lineage (NCBI taxonomy): Eukaryota > Metazoa > Chordata > Aves > Passeriformes > Acanthisittidae > Acanthisitta > Acanthisitta chloris. The sequence goes on from NW_008681897.1 coordinate 31,433, forward strand.
CCTGCCCTGGTGGGGATCTCCTCTCTGCACAGGTCTGCAGGTCCCTGCCCGGAGCCTCCTCCAGCATGGGCTTCCCATGGGTACCATGGGCTATGGTTCTTCACCATATGTCCCTTTTCCACAGGGTGCAGTCCCTCAGGAATAGACTGCTCCAACATGGGTCCCTCACAGGGTCACAAGTCCTCCCAGGAAACCTGCCCTGGTGGGGATCTCCTCTCTGCACAGGTCTGCAGGTCCCTGCCCGGAGCCTCCTCCAGCATGGGCTTCCCATGGGTGCACAACCTCCTTTCAGGCATCCATCAACATGGGTCTCTGCACCCTGTTAACCTCCATGGACTGCAGAGCACAACTGCTTCACCATGGTCTTCACCATAGGCTGCAGGGGAATCCCAGCTCCAGTGCCTGGAGCACCTCCTCCCCTTCCTTCTGCACAGTTCCTCTCACATAGTCTCACTCCTCTCACTTCTGTAGCTGCAGCCACCTCTGCACAAAAACTTTTTTTCCTTCTTAAATCTGTTATCACAGAGATGTTACTACCACCATTGATTGGTTTGGCCTTACTGTGTGGTGGGTCCATCCTGGAGCCA
>NW_008681898.1:0-765 GCF_000695815.1 Acanthisitta chloris
AACTGAGGTTAGAGAGATCAAAGCCCTTAATCTATGATTCCTGTTGGTATGCCATTAGCAAATAATTTGTGTGTTGTAATCCCCATGGTCTTCTGTTGATCAATGAATGCTCATGGTATTAGTTTAATACTACATATCAAGGAGAATGTTGCTTTAGCCTCAAAGACAGCTAGCTGCCAGGAGGAAAGAGGTTTCACTCCCAGACACTCTCACCTGGCCATTTTTAAACAGATAGCCCGTCTCATCTCCCAGGACAAGAAATCTCTTCAGGAGTTCACTTCATGATCTGCAGCAGCAGCCTCCTCTTTGCTCCAGCTGCCCTAAGATCAGGCAATACCTCCAGGACAGAAAAGCAGGGGCAGATGTTAAAATCCAAGTAGGTATCCATCTGAAACTGTTGCACCATAAGGAAATGCAGAGATAACAAAAGGACCAGTTGTCAGGAGGTTTAAATACGCACAGGGAGCTTTCCAACCAATAGATAAGCAGTCCAATAGCCTCACCTCTCCTGCTCTCTGACCTCTTCCCACTACTTCCATCCAAACAAGACCAAACAAACTCTCACTCATCATTTTGCTCTTCTCCCTGAGAAATCCCTGCATGTGGTAAGAGCAGACTGCACAGTGCCAGGGTTAGTGCTCCTTTTAGGATGTTTCTCTTCCTGCTAATATATAAACTGAGCACCTGCAAAGAGGAAGAGGTTGTAGCATTTCTCTTGGGCTGGCTCAGACAACCTCTCTGGGTCTAGGCACACCTGACAGAGCA
>NW_008681899.1:0-327 GCF_000695815.1 Acanthisitta chloris
TCCCTCTCCTTCCTCCCTCTTCCCTCTTTTCCTCTCTTTCCCCGCAGCCTCACACACACCCGAGTGGTATCTGGCGCCCAAATCTCTACAAGTGCTTCTTGTTAGCCCCTGGAGCAGGACACAGGTGTTGCAGGGGAAAAAAAAAAACCCTTTCCTCACAACCTCTCAGTGTTTTCCAGACTTCACCCTTTGCAGTTTATGCAGAGCCTCCTCTCTGTCTCTTCACAGAACCAAAACTAGTGGTCCCAGAGGAGTTTGGGGAACCTGTGTAGCCTTTCTGCCTTCCCAGTTTGAGACTGGCCTGCCATCATCCCATAGGAGTTTCTG
>NW_008681899.1:373-12937 GCF_000695815.1 Acanthisitta chloris
TAAGGCTACAGATGAAAATTCAACACCAAGTGCCTTCAGGGAGTTTAACTATGTAGAGGCAAGCAAGGAAAATGAGATAACAAAGTCTTAAGGAAGAAAACAAAACGCCCTGAAAAATATGTGTCTAGGGTATTAGTCTGATTCACTGTGAAACCTCTCCCACCTCCAACCTTAACCTAGAACGTAGGTAGGGATTTATATGGTTTGGAGGTACTTTCTAGGAAAGAAGCTGCTAGTGAGGGGATCTAAAGGGTCTGCCAGTGCTTAGATTCTTGCTAGTAACTGGTTTTAAAGCAGCATCTGCCTGAAATGGGAGCTGTGATCCCACCTGAGTCCAATTCTCATTTCCAAGTGTGATCTGAATGCCTCTGGTAAAGTTGTGGTGGGTGCAGCAGAAAAAGACTTATAATTTGTCCTCCTTTGCTGTCAGCAATTCAGCACCACTGCAGCGTTTCGACTCTGAAATATCAACTGTGTATGTTTGGAGATCCTGAGAATGGTTCTTTAACAGCAGTATTAGCACACAGGGTTTGCCATGAATCTGATGGAGAAAAAATCCCCTCAAAATCCTCTTGAGGTTTTTTTAATGCTCATTGTGTGAATCATAAAAAAATATGAAAATCAATCAAGACTTTTAAAAATACAACCCGATAACAGAGAAGTAATGGTCATCTATTCTAAATATCCCTTAAGTTTTCTCTACTTTTGAAAACTGGTTATATGAGCTCTCTGTAGAAAATTCCTCAGGGTCTAGGTTTCAGAATGATTTTATATAGAAATTGTACTTAGAGCACTTGCAATTTGTGAGGTCGTGTTAAGTGATTCATGTCTAATCCTGAGGGGTGTATTGGCTGCAGAGCAGTTTCAATTAAAAGTTTCATTAAATGCTCAAATAGTGGTCTTCAAGCAATGTGAGAGTGGATGATGCTCTGTGATTAAATTTTTGTACTTGTGTCCAGGGGTTTTTTTGTGTTAATATGGAGTGTCTATCAAGTCTTCTGGGCGTCAGAGGCACTTTGAAAGACACTGGTGTCATTATGGAGAGAGGGAGAGAAGGATGTAGCACATCCCATGAATAAGCAGGGCTGGTGCCTCCCATTCTCCATTGCTTTGCACCTCACATAACTATTGACATTTGTGTAAAAAGGTTGCAAAACGACATCATATCCCCAGGGCAATCTCAGGTCGAAGCAACACTTGATTGCTGCTGTGGCTTCCACCACTGAGCTTATCTTTTCTCCTAATAACTTCACCTCAGTTTAACTGTCATAGATTTTCTCCAGTGAGAGGCATCAAACAGATTTGGTTTCTAAGATACCAAAAGACACATCTTCAAATCAGCATTTTACAGTTCGTTTACAAAAAGCCGCACAAATGAAATTAGTCTCGTGTGAAAATAGCTCTATAGCTGTGATTTCAGGGCAAACTGCAGTTTCACCAGCTGCGATTTCAGGGCAAACTGCAGTTTCACCACATTTGTATTAACATGCTCTTGAAAGAAAAAAATAATCCACCTATGAAGGAAAGAAGTCGCAACTCTTGGCGGGTTTTTTTTTGTAAAAATGTCATGAAAGCTGCAGGGAAATTCAGCTTAATTTATGCAATGTATTTGTGAGCTTGTGATAATCCATCTGAAATTCAAGGAGTGAGCTCTTAATTCTAAGCCTTGTAATACATTAAACTCTGAAATTCAGGCACTGAGAATATAATAATTTATTAATAGGATAAAATGATCAGGAAGCATTAACAGATCTGAATTTTTAATACTCTTATTAGCCCTTGTGCAAGAGATGAATCAGTTGTCTTGATGTATTAATAAAATAATACTGCAGATGTTCGCTCTTTGTAAGAGTATATTGTAAACTAGCTGGAATAGGTTCATTAAAATACAGGGTATAAAATGCTGCTCTGATAGCTGTATGAGGTCCTAAAGTGTAACTTTTTGAAGAGACTGTCAGAAGACAATTGCAAAACAATTCTCAATCGTGGCCCATCCACAGATACTTAGCAGTTGCTAATGGGAACATTCTGATGCAAAACGAGCCTAAGGCTTGGGAGATGCAAAGGCTGGGGAGATATCTCAGGCTTCTTCAGATGAGTGTGGAGGTTTACCCAGAGTGTAAATTCAGATTTTTGTCAGGTGAGATAACATCTCTTTGTTTGATTTGTTGTTGCAGTTCTAGAAAGGTTGAAGAGGATGAATATGAAGATGGAACAACTAACCAAAAGTGGGTTTTAGCTCCAAAAACACAAGACACAGATGTGACTCTCATACTAAACAAGCTGCTGAGGGAGTACGACAAAAAGCTACGGCCAGATATTGGAAGTAAGTACTTCTTTCTGCTCGAGTGAGGAGAAGCTTCTGTGGGTGCAGAGAGGAAATTATATTTTGGAAGTGTGCACAAACACAAAAAAGAGTGGCGAGAAAGTGTTTTTTCACTGAAGTTTATTTCCAAGTCAGTATTTTAAAAATGCTAATTGTCATGATGAGGTCTGGTGGTAACTTACAGCCCTAAAGGCTGGTTTGCATATCCAGAGTTTGTGTAGACAGACTAGCTCTGAAGTATTTAGCATGTCTTTGGCAGAGGAAGGAACATGCTCACCTCTTTGGTCATCCAGGCCATGAATCTGAAAAACTCACACTCTGAGAAGCAAACAAGACCTCAGCATATTAGAAATGAAAAGTAGGACAGAGCAACAGAACAATGTGCATCTACTGTCTCCCAAATATGATAACATAAAGTTATGTTCCATAATGCTCAGAAGGCAGCACTAGGGTTTGCCTGTGTATGAGGCCACTCCAGGATTTCCTTCCCAAACCAACAGACACCTCCCAAAGAGATCTTACAGAATGGGAGCATGTTGTGGTCAGTGCTACTACATATAGTTATAAAAAATAGAGAAGAGTCAGTAGATACCTGCATATAACCATCTTGGGCCCTTTTTAAAAAAAATAGTACATATAATGAGGTTGTGTGTTTCAAACCACTTTTTTTTTTTTGATGCTCCACCTTCTGTGGTCACGTCCTGTTTGCCTGGTTTGCATTCTTTGATCATAATGGCTGTAACACAACTGCTCTTCAGTTTGTTCACAGCAAGTTTGTGTGACAGAAATCAGAGAATTTGTCATTTGCCTGGAGAAGAGAAGGTTGTGTGGAGAGCTCAGAGCACCTTCAGAGCTGAAGGGGCTCCAGGGAAGCTGCAAAGGGATTTGTGTTAGGAGCTGCAGGGACAGGACAAGGGGAAAATGGGTACAAATTGAAAGAGGGGAAATTTAGGTAATATATTAGGAAAATGTTTTTCCCTGTTCTGGTGGTGAGACCCTGTCCCAGGGTGCCCAGGGAGGCTGTGGCTGCCCCAACCCTGGCAGTGTTCACAGCCAGGTTGGATGAGCCTTGAGCAACCTGCTCTGCTGGGAGGTGTCCCTGCCCAGGGTTGGGACTGGATGATCTGTAAGGTCCATTCCAACCCCTAAAATTCTGTGATTCCATGATTTGCATTTACTGCACCTTACATCTACTTTGGAATGAATTGGGAATGGGAAATGCTCAAAACAATCAGCAAATATAATTTGCTTTTCCTAAGTTTTTGCAGAGATTAGAGGGAGCATTTCCACCACTGATTATAAGAGAAACTACAGTTTGCTGATGGCACATGTATTGCTACACTTTCTGGGTGGTTCCTTTGGATCAGTTTAGAGCAAAGTAGGAGCCATCTGTGTGTATTCACCATTACAATTATTAGCCACACATTGTTACCACAGTTGCAGAAAAAAGACTGTGCTGTGGTATGTAAGAAAATATTTGCTTGGTTCCTTTTCACAGCTGTTACTCTGATTCTCTGTAATATTTACAGAGATCATATTTGATAGATGTGTCTGTTTTTATCACAAAGTGACATTTATCCCTCTCTACTTATTTTGTCATACTGGATTTAGCTGATCTTTAATATCTCATGCAGAAATGCTTTAATTCACTTTCCCACCCATATCAACATCTGGAAGACAGTCTCAGACAAATTTTTTATTTTATTCTGTACACCTTGTCCTCAGATCACTGACTTAAGGGACAGTAAATTACATTATGCCTATGTGGGGCAAAGTAATCATTCAAAGTCCCCATGTCAGTTGCCATAAAATCAGTAGAGGTCAGATATATCTTGCAGCACTGGAAAGTCATTGTTACCAAAATAATTCCTTTTATCTCTCCACAAACTTTTGTAAATCCTGTTTTAGAGAAAGGAGTTAAATTACACAGGTCCTCATATATCATATCAAACAGAGAGATCACACTTCTCAACTACATCTATTCATTTCTATCAAGCATCTCAGTCCTAGGCCATTTTTCTCTTTGATAGCAATCTGGCTGTTTCAGAGCTTGAGTTGAGTGTTGTTCAGATGCTGGAGAAGTGAGTCCACCTCTGCTTCCTTCCCTGGTCCCTCTTCACACCTCCCTTACCTTTGATGCAGATAAATAACATTGCCCTTTTGAAGCTGAGGAGCTGTTGCATTTGGCAAGGAGAACACAAGGGAAATGTTAGAGAATCAGGAATCACATCTAAGTTCCCTGAATTTCTGGCTGGTGCCTCACACACAGACACATCTTCCTTTCCATCTGGGACAAGGTTATCCTCCAAACAGGAGGTTTGGTTGATGTGTCCTGGCAACTGAACTGTGTTCCTGCACTAAAGGTCCCAGTTTTAATACAAATAATTTAAAGCAGGACACATATCAGAGCAGCAGGAAAAAAAAAAAGGAGTGAACCAGGTAACATACAGTAAGAAAATGCAAGTTTTGGAATGTGTAGAAAGCATGGAATGAAGCAGTGGAAGAGAGAGGTAATTGCTGGAATCCAGCAGAAGTACAGACAGTAAAAGATACTGAGGGTTAAATCCAGGACCAACATGCAGTCAGCTACTCATTAGGGTCTTTACACTTGTGTGGTGCTGCCTGGAAGGAACTCAGCTGTCCCACAGGACAGGGGCACTCACCATTTCATGCCACATCTCTCTTCACTCACTTTTCCAGTCCTTTATTGCAAAGCCACAATTTCAAACTGGATAGCTTTAGCAGTGCTCCTGAAGAAATGACTTTTGTTCTGAAAGCAGCCAGAAAAGCCTAGGAAAATACTGACTTCTTTGAACCTTCAAAGGTTAGGGTTGCAGTTTTCAGATCACTTGGGAACACACTTTTGCAAGCCAAGGCTGTGGAGACAGGGGAAGACTGTGGCAAATAGAAGGTGTTGATGTGCTTGCTGGCCCAGGCAGTAAATTCTCTGTGGTTTTTCACCCTTCCCAGGGCTGCTGATGTTTTGATTAGTTCAGGTATGTCCAGGTACTACCTGGCAGTGCACAGGCTTATTCTGAGTGTCCACTTGCTGTACTTTGGGTACAGATTTCTTCAGCAATCACATTTCCTTCAGGCCATCAAGGAATGAACTGCACCCAACCACTCTCTTTCCTCCTCACCTGCCCAAGCACATCTAAACCACTGCCAGGACTGTGTAGGTCACTGCAGGGATGCAGAGCCAGGCCTTGCTCTTTGCTTTCTTTCTCCCTTTTGCTGCCTTTGCTTGGCCTCGGTCCCCTGTAAAATAATTGTTGCTCAGATCATAGACACAATCACCACTCAGCAGTTCAGGCATCACTTGCAAGGTTCCAGGCCAGGATTTTTAAAGAGTGGGTTGAACAACCTAAATATTAGGTGAAAGAGTTATCTAGTGAAGGCTATCAGCAATGTGATATCAACAGGACCTGTCTAGCTGAAAGGAGCCTTTGATCTTTGGAAACAAAGCAGTGTTCTCCCAGCAGGGAGTGCCTGATGCATCCCCTGTGGCCACACACTTGGCAGAGTTCTTGTCTCCATAAATATCACGGCTTGGGAGGGTTTTCATTTTAATGGTGATACCTGTCAGTTTTCCATTATACCACAGAACACACAGGCCTTTTGGAACTGAAAAAAAAAAAAGGAAGAAAGAAAATAAAGCACCTTATGCTGAACAGCTTATACCAGTGCACTGATCAGATCAAAAAGAAAAGTTTTTTTATGGAGCAAAGCATCTTTTCCACCTATTTTTTTTGCATGAAATGATAGAGCTCAGAATCTTGGGTCTGTTGCATGGTATAAAAGGCACCAGTCCCAGACAACAACTAAACCTATTTGGAACTACAAGTTCTAAAAATCTCTTCCATGGACAGGTATTCTGTAGTTTGTTTCAAAGTGCTTTGAAGTGAAGATCTGTTCAATTGGTATCAGCATTGCCGAAGTGCAGTAAAGCTTTCTACCCTGCAAGTGTGGGGATTTTTTCCCCCCAGGTCACATTGATTTAAGTCCTGACATTTAGTAGGACTAAGTTCTGGCCCTGAAATTTTACTTTATTAATAAAATGAAAACAGAAATATTAGGCAAACCAACAGGCACCGAGTTGAATGATGATAGAGCCAGAAAAATCTCAGTATTGTTGTAGTAAAAAACCAGATTTTTGTCATTGTTCTTTTTTTTTGGATTGACTGATTTAAAAGTAAAGTTCCTATAAAAACCACACACACAAACAAACAAACAAATCAACCAAACCAATAAGAAAACACAACAATGAAGCATAACACAGGTAAATTAAATATGACATTGCAAAATATTTTCCTCCTAAATCAGATTAATGAATCCTTCCCTCTCACCTTCATTAATGGACAGTTTAGTCCACAATGGAGTTCTGGAAAATATGAGCTACGTTCAGAACACTATATTGTTTCAAGCTTAACTTCATATGAATGTAGGTTGCCTTAAACAGACAGAAAGTTTGTGACAGTGTTTTCTTCCAAAGTGACAGTTTTTCCAGTCAGAGTCCCTTAGGGAGCTTCACATGTGGACCACAACACACTGTCTGTTCCTTTCATTGTGAGAGTCACCTTACCCATCAGAAGGTTGGTGTGAGATGTTTCTGAAAGGTGCCATTAGGAGTGGGAGGAAAAAAGTCTCCCCAGTCAGATTCCCTTAGTGAGCTTCACATGTGGACCACAACACACTGTCTGTTCCTTTCATTGTGAGAGTCACCTTACCCATCAGAAGGTTGGTGTGAGATGTTTCTGAAAGGTGCCATTAGGAGTGGGAGGAAAAAAGTCTCACCCTAGATTAGACTTAGAACTGCAGAGTAGTAAGGTGATTTGTATTTCAGGTTTGCATTTCTCAGCTGTGTCATTACATTAAGGAAGGCTCTGAGTTGCACATGTTGAAGTAAGCTTCATCAGCTGCTGTTCTGAGGTGTTTTCCCCAGTATTACCTGCTTTTCCTTTCTCTTTTGGTTATCCTGCAGTAACTCATGGTTTCCCCTTGGATCCTCTCGAATTATTTGATCCCTACAGCCTCTGGTGGTGCCCTGTATTTACTGTGTATTTATAAACCCAAATAAATTCATTCTGAAATATGTGAGTGTATGGTGAGGCCATATCTGGGATCCTGTGTTCAGTTTTGGTCCTCTCACTGCGAGAAGGACACTGAGCTGCTGCAGTGTGTGCAGAGCAGGGCAGTGCAGCTGGTGGAAGGATCAGAGCACAACTCGTGTGAGGAGCAGCTGAGGGAACTGGGATTGTTTAGCCTGGAGAAAAGGATGTTTGAGGGGACCTGATCACTCTCTACAACGACCTGAAATGAGGTCGTAGCATAGTGGGGATCAGTCTCTTCTCCCCCAGTAACAAGAGGAGAGGAAATGGCCTCAAGTTGCACCAGGGGAGGTTTAGATTGGATATTAGGAAAAATGTCTTTGCTGAAATGGTGGCCAGGCATTGGGACAGGCTGAATGGGAAAGTAGTGGAATCACCATCCCTGGAAGAGCTCAAAAATATCTGGACGTGGGACTTGGGGATATGGTTTAGTGGGGAACACAGCAGTGACAGGTTAATGGTTGAACTCGAGTGTCTTAGAGGTATTTTCCAACCTTAAATTCTATGTTTCTATTATATATGCATGTAGACACATACATACACCTTCTAATTTAATGCCTCTGTATCTTTTGGCTCCACCAGTTTTAGCTGTCTTGAGAGTCAAGCTGAGTTTCTTTGCTCCCCAAGTATCCTGATCCCCATTAGCCACATTTCTGAAGATGAGAGCAGCCTCAGAAACCACTGTGTAACTCAGTACCTTGAGCAGGTTTGTGCAAGTGTAGCTGGGAGAAAAAGATAGGTCCATTTGTATCAGCAAACACAGAAGACTAAGTTCCACCTGCTGTGCTTTACTGTGCAGGCTTGATAACATTGAACAGCAGTTCTCTTTTTAAGCAGTTAAAAGTTTTCCCTGTAACTAATTTAAGCAGTTTTTCAGTGTATGCAAGGAGCAGATCTGTTGGGGGAGTGGGCACAGCTTTTATTCTGTTGCTTTTTAAAGGAGATGTCCTTTTTCAAGCACAATCCTATTGAAAACCTGGAGTTGTGAAACAGTCCCACAACCTTTCTTCTGTCTGCCCTGCTTTCCTCACATGCCACACAGAAATGAGCCCTGAAGTGCACCACAGGCTGTTACCACAGAGGTTCTCAGGTTATTTTTGCTAGCTGCTGATTGCCACACCTGATGCTCTTTAAATTAGCTCCAGCTAGGTTTCCCCATATGTTGTGGCAGAGGGTTGCTTGTTGCCTGGCAGATCAAAATATTTCCCAGATTGTAGTGCAGAGAAAGCTGCAAACTGTCATATAAGGTCAAATTACTACTTTCTGCTCTAAGTCTATTTTTGTGTTGGCCTACAAGAGACTGTCAGGGATCTTAGAACAGGGAGGAGTGAGAGAGACAGTCATTGCTCCAGGATTGATGACAGACAGTTGTGGCTGGAGAGCTAACTGGTGTGTAAAGGTAGGACACATGGGAAGGAGAGAGGGAGTAACTCCTGTTTGTGTTATGACAGCACTCAGGAGGGGAAAGCCACAGTCCTGGATCCAACTTCTGTAGTACTGGGCACTGCAGGAGAATGTGCCTGACTTAGGTCTGTACAGAAGAAAAAACTTGAATAACCCAGAGCTGCAGATGTAAAGTGCTGTGGCCAAGACTCCTTCAGGAAACAGGGCTGAATATAGTGAGAGATCAGGAGCTAAAAAAGCATAACAGAAAAAATCAGAAATGTTTTCATTGTTGCCATTGATACTTCCCTTTTTCTTTCTGCAGGAAAGGTGGATTGTCTTATTTCAGAAAACTTTTGTTCTGATTCAGGCATCAAACTAGAAATCCATTAACTGTCCATTTCCATGAGTAAGACAGTAAATGTGAAGACTCTTTTACTGCCAGTCATTTCCCATGCATTATGTATAAGAACACCTATGCAGGAAGAATAATATTCCAGAGGAAAGGGTTGCTGTTCAATGGAAATGAGAACAATCTCTGTTGTAGGTGGGAGGATAGAAGGGATTTCTTGTTTGTCTGCAGGGGTTCTAATTCTCTAGCATCTGTAATTGATGCTTTATTCTGCAGACTTCACTATGAACATTTCTAGAATATTAACAGCAAGGTTAGCAAGTGAGGGGTAAGCTGCTCTATGAACACTCCAAACTCCCAGTTTTAGACCTTTGTGGTCATGTTTGAGTTTTAAAACATGACATCAGTAAGTAGGTTGGTTGCACAGTCCTCGTCTGCTGCATCAAACAAAGGCTCTGTCAAAATCTAGCATGGGAACAGCTCTTGACTGAGGTTTCTCCATGCCTACATTCTGCTTTTCTAATGGCTTAACCATCAATCTGAGAACAGGGGAATTTCTGACTTGCCTTTCTGACCTGCTTTGGTTCACAGCTTTTCAGCTGTCAGGGGAAACACCAAACTTTTTATTCATCCATCTCTCAGGTAAACCTCTTAATGTGTCATACTAGAAGAATAAGGGCTTGAAACCCTCCAGTTTAATGCTGCTGCTTAAAAAAACCCAACCTAGCAAAACCAACCTAGTTTCATTTTTCCAGTTACTTAAGAGTTTTAGTTTTTTTCTGTTTCCTCCCCTTTCTTCGATCACCTGATTTAAATCAAATGCTGGAAACTTAAAGTACACCAATACACAGAAAATTTTAGTATTCAAACAGTTTGTTTTTCTGAAACTAATCTCATAATTTAACCCAAGTAATACAGTCTTTTGCATGCAAAAATGCTCTTTTGTCTCATTTCTAATGAGTCACTTGTATTTCTGCAATACTTATGTCTTGTATGTTGTCTGTTGGGTTGACAAGGATGTTTTGTGTTGGAGAAAGAGCCATTTTACCCAAGTACTTAACAGCCAGGTCCCATAAAATGCAGCCCTCTCTTTGTGCATGTGAATAATTCATTTACACAGATAGCTCTTATTTAGAGTTTTATTTCCTGACAGTGATTACTTGCTGAAATGATGATATAAACTCAGATGGAATGTTTTTCTTGAATGACATTGTAGGTAGGAAAGTCTGGTTGACAGTTAATGTTTGCCAAACTCCTCATCTACACTGCCAGACCCAAAGATATATGTAGCACCTGCTAGTTCTTATTCTCTCTTTTTTCTATGACTTCACCTAAGAGATCTGAGAAAAGGCTGAGTGTACAGCATTACAGACTTTTGGGATGCCATGAACTGAAAGTTGGGTAAGAGTCAGGAAAAATCTGAGATACTAATTCCATAAGAAAATCCTGTCCTTCTCCCTCCTGTCTGTGATTCCCCAGACTATGCTGGCAATAAAGAGGGTTCTGCACATGTATTTTTAAACTGGGCAGATGTACAGTGCTACGCTTGCCATTTTGAGGTCATGCTACAAACTCATTATTCTGTCACCTTTTTAAAACTTTCTGTGCATGCTGTTTTCAATATTGTTGCTCATTTTGCAACGGTATTGTTTTCTTATGCTGCTATTGTTCATCCAGACCTTGGTTGCTAACTTGCTACTCTTTGCAGAAGCACATTCTATTATTGTTCAGTCTTGCAATATCACATAGGAACTCTCCTCTCCTATGAATAGAAGTAAAGCAAACATGAAACTTTAGGGATTGGTTGAAAAACAAGCCTAACCATTAAGATCTACAGTTTTTCATTCCACAGCATAATACTGGGAAAATTACAGCTGGTGCATTAGGGGAAGGGAAATGAAGGATGGAAGTGCTGAAGGTTGATGGATAGTAATGGTGGGATAGGGAGAATAAAAGTGATTCCTGGTTAATTGAAGGAGTCTGTGTGCACACTGTCAGTCACACTGGGTGAAATGGCAACCAAACTTTGCATGTGCAAAGAGTGCCCTGCTCCAGGGCTCTGTGCTCAGCCTGCTGCTGCTCTCATCCAAACTTTCTTTCAAGGCTGCACCCAATTTCTGATGATCCTTTTGGTTTTCATTTGCAGTGCCATTTTGGTAGTTTGAGTCCAAAACACAGGTCTGTCAGTTCTGTCAGAGTTTCTCTTGGTCTGTAGCAAGTGGAGAGCTTTGACCTCTGTGTGTTGTTCAAGCCCATTCTCTTCCACGCAGGAAGAACGAGGGACTTTACTTTTCCTCACTGATGCCTTTGTAAGATTGTACAATAGAATCATAGAATCATTTAAGTTGGAAAAAACTTGAGATCTTTGATTCCAACCATTAACCTTACACTACCTAGTTCACCACTAAACTATGTCCTTTAGTGTGACCTTTACACAACTTCTAAAAGCCTCCAGGGATGGTGACTCAACACTTCTGTCACCATGTCTTCCTTCAAACCTGGTCATTTGTTGTAAAATAGAGATGTTTTAGCTGGTCAGTTAGCCCTGAGAAGTGACTTGTTGGCACAGCAGTTTGCTCTACAGGAATAACCAAGTACAGAGATGTTGCCTGTAAGGTCATGTAGTCATTATCACTAAGGCAAAGTAAAAATTAACACTATAATAACTACTACTACAGTTACTGATAACTGTGTAATGATTTATTACAGCTTTATCCCAATTTAAAAATAGCAATTTATGTGCTAATGAGATAATGTAAAATATCATTATAGAGTAATTTTGAAAAATATCTCATTACTGTAGAGCTGATCTTGTTAGTCTTTTGCATTCAGAAGTCTTGTGCAACTTGGGCAGAGTTTAAGTGGCTGTGTAGCTGCTCACAGAGGAGGGTCATGTTGTGTTTTTATGTAGTTTTGTATCATCTAAAAATCTAGTGCTAATGGGTTTGCTTCTGTAAATATGTGAGTATTGATCGATGGCATTTTTACCACTGCTGTTTTGGGTAAAACCAGAATAAACATGGGAGTTGGATGAACAATGGAAGAAAGGCTAACTCCCAACAAAAAATAATTTACATTTTATTCTAAAATTTATGAGCTCAGCTAGATCTACTCATGTTTAATTGAGCTTCCAAAAAATATTTCTTGATATTAAAATTTTAAAAATAATTCTAAATATTTATGACTTGTGCAGGAACACGAATGCTATTTGGACAGACTTCAAATGTGGGGGAAGCTTTCTGAAGGAAGTGAAATGGTTTCATTCATGAAATAAGCATCAATTTTGCATAGCACAGATCTATCAAAAATGAAGAGATATTTTAAAAGAACAGGATAATTTAAAATACAAAATAAACCTAATAAAATGACAGGAACTTATTGCAGATTGTTTCCCT
>NW_008681899.1:12964-16146 GCF_000695815.1 Acanthisitta chloris
GCCTATTTTAATTTTCTCAGGAGCCTTTTAAAATTCTCCTGATTTATCTGTTGAGTTTTTTACACACATGATCAAATTACATACGTCCAGGAGTAAAGTCTTCATGGATTTTAATGGGATTAAAGCTCAGGTGCTGTTTATTTCACCAGCAGAACTACACAAATCCTATAATCATCCTACCTATGTATTTATGATTGGGGTATTTTTCTGGCCATTTCTGTGGTTTGTTGTCCACATGGACCTGACCTAGCTTTGCCCTAACTGTCTAGGTGTTCCCCTGTCCCTGTCTCACCTCTGCCTTTCATTTCCAGTGAATTTCAGAGTTACTGGATAATAGCAAGTATTGACCTCTTTTTTCCTCTGTTTATTTGTATTGTGGTCTAGGTGATTTTGTGTAAGGGGTTTTTGTTTTTGAACTGCCTAAAGTTTGTAGGCAACTTTCCTTCCTTATTGCTATGTGACATTACAAGGCTGACTGGAATCTAAACACTCTGCCTGTCTCTAAGCCAGGGCATTTGCATCAGATGATCTTAGTTTTGTTTGCAAATATTTTGATTGGCTTGATAAATCCCCTCCTCAATTAAAACCAGCACATCTGAAGATGAAATGCCTGTGATAAGCAGTTAGCTTACCTTGGATTTCACTGTGTAGCAGCATAACATTGCAGTCAATGTGCTTACATTGTCTTTTAGGGGGAGTTAGTACCATATATTAAAGAATATTTCATAGAGTTTGGAGAAGGTTACTACATTGGTTGACAACCTTCCATGCTGTCCTGCATCTTGTATGCACAGGGTTCTGCCAGTAATTTTTCTAAGCTTCTGACAGCTCTTCAGAACTTTGTGCTGCTGCCAATACCAAAGTGGTACTGGAGCTGAGTATCCATTTCTAATCTTATTGCCAATTTTTAGCAGAGTATTAACAC
Source organism: Acanthisitta chloris (assembly GCF_000695815.1). Lineage (NCBI taxonomy): Eukaryota > Metazoa > Chordata > Aves > Passeriformes > Acanthisittidae > Acanthisitta > Acanthisitta chloris. The sequence goes on from NW_008681899.1 coordinate 13,890, forward strand.
TTTTGTTGTTCGATCAACAACAGTGTGAGGATTTCTTTAGTGCAAGAAAAAAGGCTCAATCTGCAGCTCAACTACTCCTTGTGTGGCTTAAACTCCTTCAAGAACTGAGTGTTCCCAAGTGCATATAGTATAGAGAAACACTGAGCAAGCATTGAAATCCCAGAATCCCAGAATGGACAGGGCTGGAAGGGACCACAGTGGGTAATCTGGTCTGGCCTCCCTACTCATGTAGCTATTTATGTCCTCCCATGAAACTCAGTGTATTTTGAAGACTGTTCTAGGATGGATTCTTTCTAATAAGACATGATAACTTTAAGACTCAGTTATTTTCTTTCTTGCAATGCATTTTGGAGGAAGTAATCTTAAAATCTTTGTCTCTTTATGGTTGGCATTTTGAATAGAATCTCGTGATAACAAGTCTAAACTTTATACCTATGTTCCTCCCATTTTATATCTGTTTATACCCATGAACGACCACATATAGCAAGAATTATACACTTCTGTCTTTTCTATCAAACCCTGAACACGTTTGCCATACAATCAAATCACAATTGTATTTTCTACCTCTGCCTAAGAAGACAAAACAAAATAATTCAACAACACTTTCAGTCTTTTTTGCTGTAGTAATAGAGTAGCTTACCTGTAGTTTAAAAAAAAAATATTTTCAATTTGAATTTCACTGGGGATATCTAAGGCTTGATGCAGATTTAATTTGACAGGAAAAGTGACTGTTCCTGAGTTTTCTTCTGTTTCAATATTAGGCATTTACTGTGAGGGAGATCAGACTTTCTTTAGCATTAACCAGCAGTGCTTAATTTGTTTTCTTTTTGCACTGTAAGAGGACTTGGCCCAGCACATTCAGGAGAAATCATCATCTCATAATCTATTTATATATTTAACTACAATGATTAAACAAAAATAGATTCCAAGCACTGTGTTCTGGTCCTGAATTTTGTCCCTAGTCATGCCAAGATTCAATTGCATCACTAAGTCTACTGCTCTTAACGTTCACCAGAACTCCTTGGGGTTGAACTTCCAGCTAGATATGTGCATAAGCCCAGGAAAGACTGGAGCTCTTTATTCCATGTATGCTCTCTCAGTGAAAGTTCCCTGCTATTACCAATTCCTGTGTAATGACATTGATTACTGCATTTTGAGGCAAGTCTCATTACCAGAAGCTGCTAGACTCCTATTTAGTTATTAGCTGGGTACAATTAGAGTTGCTTTAATCAGTTGTGCTTGTTCATCTGGGTTCAGATTTTCTTTTGCTGAAGGGGAGAGCTGAGTTTATCAGCCAGTACTTCAAACAGTTTGAAACCATGACCTTAAATAATCCTGGACGTTCTGGCCATATGCAGTCAAACAAGTATGTGATACTCAATGAGTTAGGGAGAATGGCCATAATCTTTAACCACTCTTTGTATCCAGTTTAATGTCTTTTTGCAAGATGGGATACAGTCTTCCTTAGGATATGTGCTTACTAAAGTCTTACTTCACAAGCCAACATACCTATTTTTTCAGAACCGTCGACCTTTCAGGGACTTTAAAACTACTTGGCATCTCATTGTTAGCCTGAAATTTGAGGGATGCAGGCATAAAGTATTCACATTTCCATGGGAAGGTGCCTGTCTGTCTTTAGCTTTGTGCCAGATGACTTCTTAAACTTTAGACAAATTAGCTGTCACCCACCTGAGATAAGCTTCCCACAGAATCATGGTCTTTGTTCATCCCTTCTCTGCTCATTAATTACCCTGAGGGAAGATTTCTGAGTGTTGAGTGGTTGTTGTACCTGCACTAACTCATTCTGGGGGACTGGAGCATCATTGCAAAAAACTCAAATTTCAACAGAAGATCCCAAACATCAGTGGTTTGAATTGCTCTCTGGAGATTTTTGAAAACCATGGAGAGATGAAGGTGGAAAAGACAGATGTCTAACAGAAGATCTTGGACTACTAGGGCCAAGTTTAAATCAATTCTGACTTTGCAGTTTAGAACAGGATTGGTACTTAATACTTAGTTTTTGGTCAGCTATCCTTGGAGAAAGTAAGCCACCAATTTCTAGATCAATTTAGAATTTAATGTATACCACCTTGAAGAAAGTAAGCCATCAATTTATAGATCAATTTAGAATTTAATGTATACCCTGGTGGGGTTGGAAGAAGGGCAGTATAAGTAAAAAAATGAATGTGCCTTTCAGTGTAAGAGTAGAGTTATTTTGGAGTTAGTTATATCACCAGAGCTACCTGAATAATGTTCA
>NW_008681899.1:16184-35750 GCF_000695815.1 Acanthisitta chloris
AGGATAAATCCTAGTGGCCTCAGCTAAAGAAAGAAGTACAGAACTTGTCTTGGTTTATTAAGTACTGGAAGTCTGAAAACATGGAAGATCTTGTGAGAAATGTGCACTGACTAAACCAAACCAAACTCCTAAGCCTTTGTCTGAATGAGTGCAGAGTCAATGTGGACTAAAGGGAGTGAATCTAAATTGAAAGAAGAAGAGTTACTTAGGTTTAGCTAATCAGATTTCATAGAGATTTTACTCTAAGTTAGGATGATTTCAGAGCTGATGACAAGAGAAAATCTGAAAAGATTTTTTTTGATGTGGAACGAATATGCTAAAGGCTCTGGGTGTTGAGACAAAGGGATAAAGTAATATGCTGCATTATTTCTAGTTTCAGGTCAGTCCTCTTAGGTGCTGACTTTGAGCTACTGTGCTTAGCACTGAAAGTTTCTTTCACAAATTGCTGCTGAGGTAAAGGGGGATCATGATGATCAAGTGGTACAGACTGTCATTTATTGCTTGTGTTTGTTTGTTTGCTTTGCTGGGTAAGGGGAAAAGAACCTTGTCTTCCTGAAAAATACATAATCCACATTTCTCAGTAGTTGTACCTGAAAAGTAGACCTTAGGGTTATTGGAGAGGAAAATATTTGAAGTGAATACTTATGTTGTCTGCAAAATAATATTTTTTTTTTTTCTCCACAGTAAAACCAACAGTTATTGATGTTGACATTTATGTCAACAGCATTGGCCCTGTATCATCAATAAACATGGTAAGTGACTTGCTAACAAAGATTTTTATCTGGACTACTGGTCTTGGCATCAATACTAGCTTTTGAAAAAGACAGTAACTACCACTGAGTGAAGTTGTTTTGATTTTGATTCAGTTCTGTTTTCAGCTGTAGCTCTGTTTTTCTCTTTTGTGTCTCTTTAAGAGAAGAGCAAACCTACGAGCAATATTATGCTCTATGCTGTCTACCACAAAATGCTGGTAGATCTTCAATGGTAAAATAGTTATCTTAGGGAAAAATAAGTATGAAGCAAAGCCATTATCAAGAATAATCTTGAGTTATTGTTTCAAGAGGCTATCAGATATACAGAACTTCATGATGTGGAGTTAATGAGAGTCATCACTTAATATTAGTGTATTTATTTGAAATTCATCATCTATTCAGTGGTTACTTTTCTTTCATTGAGTTTCCTACAGTCTTGAACCTTAAAGCATCATTTTGATAAAGTTTTAAGCAGCTCTGCTGCATGTGTGAAGGCAGGAGAGACTGAAAGAGTCGGTGTGACCATAGTGAACCTAGCAAAAGGTGGTGGGTCAGTTGTTGTGGTCTTAGCTTCAGTTCACTCCTGAGTTCTGCAGCAATATGCAGATTTGGACAGCAAGCTGAGTGTTTCTGGAGCTGTGAGGTTATGGGGAGCTGTGGCTGTTTGTGCAATTTCAAGTTTGAATTCAGCACATTGTTCTTCTTGGTAAATGAGGCTGATTTTTTCTCAATGCAGCTTGGAAATGGAGGATCTATTGATATCTTAATGTGCTTAAAGCTCTTATACTTGCATCTTCAAAGCAATGTCTGTCTCTTTTTGCAGTGATATTCAAAGGCTGCAGTGTACAATGTGCATGTAAGAATCTAATGAATGCACTGCATCTCTCTTTTGTATTTTTGGAAGAAAAGCTCCTGAATTTGAAAGGGGGTTGTTCACCTGGTTCTTTGGTTTTGCCTATAGACATGGAAATCATAGCAACATGTCAAACATTAGGTGGTCAGAGACTCCTATGTACCCTGGCAATGGAAACTCTGACAAGTAAACACAGAACAAATTGTGTGCTGTGAACAACTTGGCATCGTATTCAAAGACTCTGAAATGGATTGGTCATATTTCATGTGAAGCACTGAATGTCAAGCAGTGAGAGTACCTGCTGCATCCTTGAACTAATAAATAGCTAATTATCTTACCCTTCCCTGATGGTGTACCAGGATGACTTCTCCAGGGAATGATTTATTGGAGGGTCCTCTGGTTTGCATTTTTGCATGCTCTAGGAGTGGGTGCTCTCTTCAAAAGCAATGAGGGCAGTGGGGACAATGCTTACTTCTCAAAGTAATTTTGCTCTTTGCCTCTCTGAATTACCTTACAAGTAGCATTTTGGGGTGCTGGAAATGTATGTGGAATAAAGCATTTGATCAGAACCATTTCAGGTAGAAAGAAGCAAAAAATTAATAAGGGAAGAAATCTATGAGTCTTGGAGTATTATTATGGCACAGTTGTATTTATCCTTTAGCTTTGAGTTCAAGATATCCTATGGCACTAAGATGCAAAGATTGTACCAAAATATCAATTTAAAAAAATGCATGTGGTATCTCTTTCAGAGTAGATGGTCTTATTAGGATAGTTAATGAGTGTATGGCATTGAGATTTTTCTTGGCTACAGCTAAAAGAAGCTGTGTAGAATCTGTAAGGGCAGAATGATGAAACAGTGATGACATATGAAATGTCAGTATCTAAAGTTTTAAGGATTCAAGTCTGCTTAAAGCTGGTTTTAAACTTTTGAATAGAAATGGACCTTGTTTCAGATGTACTTGTGGACAGTATATCCCACTGAAACTGAATCTGAACTAGTTCAGCACTTTTGAGTTTTACTTCTGTTCTCAAACCTAATTATCAATATAGCAGGTTAACATTAACATTAGGCACTCAAATGTAGCAAACCTTTGCCCAAGAGTCCCATTTCTGCTCTGTTACTTTGTCCAAACTTACATGAGAAGGCAGGAATGAGTTTGCAGTCTCACATTTAAAATGAAGAGAGAAAGTTCTCCTCACATGAGCCTTTTTGCTGTATGATGATTTGTCTCTCCAGTGCCAGAACTGATGGACGAGCTCTAAGGTCCATTCCAACCCCTAAAATTCTCTGATTCTATGAGCTCTGTGATGGTCTACTGGAAGAAAAAAATATCAGATGCTTTGGAACGAAAACCAATAATTTAGAATCTACTGGAAGAAAAAAATATCAAACGCTTTGGAACGAAAACCAATAATTTAGAAAAGAATTTATTTCCTTTTTAAGTAAGCAGGTTTTTATCTAGCCTGGGAACAGCTGAATCATGGGTGCACAAATAGCTGCACAGAAAGAGGAGCTGGAAGTTCCCTGTGACAGAGGAAGGGGAAGGAAGGGACCATCTTCAGTTTGATACCTGGCATATAACTGACCATTCAGAGGGAGAGGAATGTGTGTGAAAATCCCATTTTGAGAGAGAAAAAAAAAAGGGATTCTTCTAGAATCTACATATGCTATATTTTTCATCAGGACAGGAACTTTTAGCTTTTGTCCCCTAAATTATTATTAAAAGTTGAGCTATTCTGTCCAGGCAACTCGGCAAGGTGGTGGTTGATTGAGGGAAAAGAAAGATGATTACATTGATTTCCATCTCTTGTATTTCAAGAGTGAGATCATCAACACATCCAGGGCAGACTTCCCTGCTGGGCACTGCCAAACTTCCACTTAGCTCCATTACTTTTTTCTTAATCTGCAGAACTTCTGAGGGAAAATCATGTGGGGTTTCTCTAGAGATCAGACTCTGCAAGGATATTTTCTTATCAGTTTTCATCAGTGATTTTCATCTGGTGAGGGAAACCTAGGAAGTAAAATAGTTTTCTCTAAGATATCTCTTCAATGGGTGTTCAGCTGAATGTTCAACCCAATTCCATACAGCAAAGCTTTTCAGATATTTTTCAGGTCATTTCTCTTGTCATTATTATTAAACTTGAGTATCAATATTAATATCTCACTGTTTCCTTACTAGTCAGGAAAAAGACAGTTGTTATCAGACACTTAGAGCAAAGGTAATCTCAGATTAATTGTATGTGAGTAGCTGTGGCCCTGAGAGAAAACTAATCCTCTTAAATTGAGGCTGAAAGTGCCACAAGGGGAAGAAACCTTAGGGATCACTTGAAAAAGGCTTCAAGCCAAGGGAGAGCTGGTTCTCTGTGACAAAGGTGGCAAAATCCACAGGAATATGTGGCTGACCCTACATTCCAGACTTTTTGCAGAAGGTTTATGCCCCTAAAAGTCTTACCAGTGATTCATTTTCTAGTTACGTTCAAAACTACATATTTTAAGCCTCGAGATTTCCAGAAAAAAAAACCAGGAGTGATTGTGAGACAGTAATGTAGTTGCTCTTCTATTAGAGACTCATCTTTAGAACATCTTTGTGATGACAATAGGAACTTGTTTTCTGGAGAGACAGTGGTGTCTGTTCCTTTGTCTGTGACAGGGAACATTTCTTTTGGGCATGATTTAAAAAAGCTAATATTAAAAAATAGGGATTGTGCAAAAATAAAAAGTGAAAACATGCTGAATAATGACACTGGGAGGCAGTTCCAAGTGACAGTGGCTTTGAAGAAGTAATTTCAGCATTTTGAGTTATGGCATGAAGTTATGAAATGACAGGAATGAATCATACTATACAAGAGTAGTTTGAAATTTAAAACTCTGGTATGTTTGAGTGCCCATTCAGAAACCTTTGGGTGGCATTTTAACAATAAAACCTCTCTTCTATAAATGCCTTGATGCCTGTCCTTTATCTAAAACATAATGGGATGTGAGCTTAGACTGAATTAAAGGAAACATAAACTGGTTCATTTAAAACCAAATGAGAGATGAGTGTTATGAGCCAAATTATCTCTTCCTGTGTGCACATTATATCCCTTTGTCTTGGTTTGCATCTCCTAATAAAGTAGGTTAAAGAAATCTGCAATTTGCCATTTCAGGTTACAGTGCCATTAGAGACCCTGAATTGTATGGTACAAGATTTTATTTCAGCCTTTCCTGTCTTTAAAACCTTTGTTATATCTGTAATCATAGTGACCATGTTTCCACTGCTGGTAGGGATCTTGTAAATGAGTTTTTTAAAATTAATTTTTAAATTTGAAAATGCATTTGCAATCTTGTTTTTACTTTCTTTCCCCACACTTTAGGTGTATGAATTCCATATCAGTGTTTTCATATCTCTGTATTTGTGGGTTTTTAACCCTTCCACTCAAAATGGTATCCAGGAAGGATATGATTTTGCATTTTAATCCATGATCCATTTTTTGTCAACCATCCAGTTCTTGCCAATGAGTGAAAAGGTTCATAAGTTTTCTCATGAAGTTTAGTCTTACCATGGCTTAGTGTAGCCTGGTTTTCTACAGATGAGCAATACTCACTTGTGTAGAAAAAACAGAGAAAGGATAGAGACCAACGTGCAAATTGGGAGCCAAACATAACTGATGGGGGGAAAAAATCCCTTAGAAATAGTTTAGTGAAATGGAAATGTAAACACACTGAGATTGCACAGACTATTAAATCTCAATAGCATCAAAGCCTGTGTGTCTGTGCATTCACACAGAAACTGAGCAGCTACAGGAACCTGAGGCTGCAGCACAAATTACTGCTGAAGGAACAATTTGGCATCTCTGTGGTTTCTACACCTGGAATATCATTTTAGCAAAGCTGTACAGAAAGTATGTTGAGGAGACTGTGTAAGAAGCAAGTTTATAAACTGTACTTAGCTGTCCATAAAACTATTAATTGGTTGTCTGCAGGATATATTCTCATCTCTTTATCCTCAGGTAATCTGAAAAGCTAATTCATAGTGTGTTTCTTTTATGTATTTCATCACTTCATTCTTTTGTGTCCATTCTCTAGGCAATGCCATATATCTTTATGGCTGCTGTATTTCCCTTTTGTTCAGTTAAGTGTTGTAAAATAAAAGCAATCTTTACTCTATTCTGCCCCTTAATGTATTGATAGACCTCTTTGAACTTCAGTTTCAAAGTCCCCACGGGCCCATTTTGCTTCCTCACTAGGACATGAGAGGTATTTAAAGGAACAGCCTTGATGTGGAGACTTGTCTAAAACACTATTCAGAGCTGGAAATTAAGCCTGAATTTCTTGCGTAGTTTTAGTCTTTATGCCTATTTACTTGATAGCTGAATTATTATTAGAACATCTGCAATTATAAAACCATAGCCTAGCAAATCTCTCCATAATAAGGAATAACAACTTTATGGCCAGATCTCATCTGTTTTTCACTGTGCTGTGTAGCCCCAGGTATTTCCTTTACAGGTATTTTCCCAAAGATGATGCCAGACACCGAGTGCAAGACTGATGCTCTGCTGATTGTCAATTTGGAGTGTGTTTTTCAAACTGTATCTCTCTGTCTAACCCAATCTAACTGTAAAGCAGTTGTGCAGGGAGGTGGTTTCTGTTATTTTTGAGGACTGAGTGTTCCAGTTCTTGAGTTCAGATAATCTTTAAATAATGGAATGCTTTGGGATATTTGTATTTTTCTCCCAAATTTACAATTCCTTTTTTTCACTGAGAACAGTCAGGTCCTGGATTAAATTTTAATTTGAGTGAGTCTGTTCATTTATGAGGACTAATAAACTAATCATAGACTTAAACATTTTGCTCGATTGCGATCAAGTTACTCTTCCTGTTTCTGGAGCATATTTATATACTGTCATTAAGTTTGGATCCCTCGTGATAAAAAAAGGTATGAACTACAGAAAACTTTATGATTAATGGATATTTTTTCTGATGAATTTAAATCACCTCACATAGAGACCTGTTGCTTTAAGCTCTGGCAGTCAATGCTTCCTGAAATGTTTCTGGGAGGTAGTTGAGTCTACGCATGACTTCAGTTCCACCATTGAGCTTGTGAGACACTCATGATCTCAAGAGTGAAACAAACTGGAAAGCAGGAAGCTGGAGGGGAAAAAATGAGCATGGATTGTTGCTTTTTTCACATATCACCTTGGCAGCTTCTGCTTTTGGTCTTCTCTAGAGCCCCACTTTGTGTAACTAAAATAGAGCCTAGCAGATAGAGGCTTGGGAAAAGGCTTTAACCTGCTCTTGTTTGAGGTGCAATGGGATGGGCTAGAATAACATTCATTTTTTTCTGCAATGAAACTTGTGTGCTGTGATGTGTGAGAGTAAAATATGTACTGCTGTAAATTACCACATTCACAGAAAATCCAGTTTGCCTCTTGGTAGAATGATAGATTCTGTACAAGTCTTCAGTAATGGTCTGATCTTCTGTCTGCTGCTCTGTCTTATCAGAATTCAAGCAGATTGTCAAATATGGATGGATTAGTGTTGTCTCAAAAGGTGTGTGACAAATGAGCAATTTGCTTTCAGTAAGACAGGAGAATGAAATATCTCATCTGCTCAGTAATGGGCACTGGAGAAAGATCTGAGGAGCAGCTGGGCTGAGTGTTTTTTCCACATCTGAACAGCACTACAGTATCTAACAGGTACCTCCTCTTTGAGTGAAACTATTAGCCTTAGCACAAAGAATGGAAAGAAACTCCTTTCCAGCCTGGTCCCAGTTTTTAAAGCTTGATTTCTCCCATTTCAGTAACCTGTTTCTTGGGCTGCAGGTGTGAGGCTTTAGGTGTGTATGCTCTGTAACTCTTCCTTTAAGAACAGGAGAAGCAACAGATGCTCTTTTTGTCTAATGCTGCATAGCTTCACTTTCTTTATTGCCAGCATTTGGGAAAGTTACTTTAGAAAAGCTATGGCTAATTTGCTGTAAAGGATATTGAAATACTTTAGGGTAAATTGATGGTCTCTCTGCCTAAATCAGTTTAGGTTTTGAGTGGTCAAGTGTTTATCAGCTTTGGTTTAGAGTTTGAGTTTTCCACGTTTGTTCCATGAATGAGTAATTACTTCTGTGCTGACCTGTTTACTGGATTCCTGAGTGATAGGAACATAATTTAAACCATCATTTTGAGGGTTTGGTCTTCCTTAGTTCTTTGAGTGATGAATTTACTCAAGAGGCAAATGGATGTTGACTTGTTCTGTAAGGACTGGAGCAGTACTCATGCCAAGTTGGTGTAAGACTTCATGGTATAACTTTTTGGGAATGTAGACTTAGCCATCACAGCATCCACAGAGCAATTCCAGTGACATTATAAATGTGCTGTGGTTAGGAAGGAAAGCTGAATACAGTGTGACCCCATGTAAACCTTTGTTAGGTCCCAGAAACATCTTAATGTTTCTGTAAGGTTTTATGGTTGGTAAAGAATGAATACTATTCATCAGTGTCCTTTAAATACCAGAACAATGCTTTTCATTTCTCACACCATTATTACAATGAATAAAACCCAGAAGAACCAATATACCTTGATTTTTTTTTCCACAAGAGAGCTTGTCATCATTCTAATTGGACATAATTTCCTTTATTGCCTCATTGCTGAAAAATAAGGCTTAGAGAATTGCATTACATTTCCCTTCAATATTTTTTTAATGAACATGGTGTCCCTTGACTCTTAAGAACTCTCAGACAAGTTTTTTCTGGTACAGACAAGGTGTATCTGCCGAATGACTACATAGAACTGAAGAATAAAGCAAATGCTCAGTTTCTGCAGTTAAAAAGGTCCATAGCCTGCAGGGTTGTACCTGGATCCCAGCACTGCTTTTGCTAACATCATACACTTTCCTTTTTAGATTAAAAGAGTCTTAATTTATTGCTTTCTTGGGCTGGAAAAGGGACTTTTATGTAGTCACAAATAGTGATATTCTAGGTTCTTTATATATTTTCATAGGTTCCTTCATCAAAGTTCTTTCCACCTCAGTCTTCTTGTGTGTCTGCTTTTTACTGGACATTTAAGATACAGGTGGTTCTGTTAGATCCTGTGTTGAGAAGCTGTTTTTCTACACTTCAAGCTGCTAGAGATCCTGTGTTGGGCAGCTGTTTTTCTACACTTCAAGCTGCTATCTGCTCCTGAAATTTTGTCTCTCTATTTCTGCTTCCACAAACTACATTTGCAACCCTTGAATGCTGAAGAGATTTGGTGAGAGGAAGGTGGGTTTGTTACTCTCATTAGCTTTTTGAATGCTACACAGAAGCAGACAATTTTGACCATAGAGTTTTGTATGTGTTTTGGTTAAACATTAGATACTACAATGAAGTAGAGTCACTGCATTAAAACTAGCAACAGAGTTTTAATGCTAATATAATAATTTTACTAAGTGGGTTTTTCATTAAGTTTCAAATGGTAAAGATATCGAAACTATTCAGGGCTCTAGGAGATGAAATCCTCAAGGCAGTTTTGAGATTCTTAAACCAAAGAAATTGCTGCTTTCCTTTCTGACTTTTCTGTGGTTCCTCCAAGTCTAGCTGTGTGTGCTCAGAACTGATCTAGGCAGTTGCATTCCTTGGGAGACTTGGGAGAAGGGATAACTGATTGTTGCTGTCTCTCAATTGCTTTGGCATATTTTGCAAGGAGAACAGAATTTTCAAAAGGACTTAAGGAATTTAGTCATGAGAGGTATTAAATACCTAGTCTTCATACCTTTGTGAACATGAGCCTAAATTTGTCAAGTCAGATTTAGGTAAATTCCAACAGGTTCACAAATGTATGAAGGTGTCAAGCTCTTTCTTACAGTGTCTAGCTTAACATAAATGTCAATGGTTCTTAAACAGTTACATCAGGCTGAGCTCCACTAATATTTTCCTTGCACAGATAGTGAACACTTGCTTAAAGTGAGATTAGAAATGTAGAAGAAATCTGTATGATTCTTGGCCCATTTTGCAAGTATTCTTCCATAGGAATTCTGGTCTTAACAAAAATGTGCCACAGTAATAGGGTTGTTGTTGCTGTTGTGATTTGAGATTTAAAAAAGCAAAGTTCGAAGGAAGGAATTTAGGCCATCTGTTAGAAAGAAGAAAGAAGTTATAATATTTGGAAAAATGGAGAAAAGCCTTGGTCATGCAGACACATGGTTTTGAGAGAGACACGGTGATGGTTACACTGTCATGGAATCTGCTCCTGCATTAATATTTTTATATGAAGCCAAAAGTTCCTGTGAAGACTGAATGAGAGACACAGAACAAATGTCATCCATCACAGGGAACTGCAACAGAGGAGGAAAGGCAAAAATGGTTGGCTACTATTTTGAGAACATTTCATAAGACTGTCATGCTATTTCAGACCTCCTGGTCCTTTTCCTCAAGAGAGATTACTAAAACCTTCAAAAGAAGAAGGCTGGAAACTAAATTCCATAATTGAGCTGAATACAGAAAAGCACAAGCTCCAAAGTGGCATTGGTATTGTGGCTCTGTACAACTTGTGCTCCTGGTAAGCTCTGTGAGTGGCAACGACTTGTCACCTTTTCTGTCTATTGCATGTTCAGCTTCAGTTGTATGGACTAACCTTTCTCTTGATTGTTGATTAATGTATCTGATTTTTTACCCAGAACATGTTTATCTCAGCAGGCTAGAAGTTTGCAGTGTCTCTCTCTGATAAGAAAAAGGGCATGTGTTGGGCATGATTTCATGATATTTTTCCACCTGTACTGTTTACCCAATATGGATAAGTTCCCTCTGTTTTCAGACCTTGGAAACAGTAGCTCGTGAGCTCAAGGGATAGTGAGCTCTGATAGTTCATGTTTGGTAAGGTGTGTCAGCTAACTGAGACAAAGGAATAACTGCCACAAACTCCATAGATCAGGCTCTGACAGCTCTGTGCTTTCAAATGGCTTTCCAGGTGGCTATTTCCCTGCGGTGTATTTACTGCAGTGTGCACAGCATGTTTTTTTCATCCCCTAGAAGGCCTGTGGATTGAGCTTGAACTACAAGGCAGTCAAAATTGAGAACTCTTGGAAGGTACAACTCTAACCTTTCAATTTACAGAGATTATTATATTGTAATTTTTTAAAAAGCTTTTTATGGACACATATTTAATTTTACTGCTTTTAGGAACTGAAGAATTGGGACCACCAAGCTTCTTGTTGGTCTTCCCCACCGCAAATGGAAGTGGAAACTATCCTCCTGTATTACTTGTCTGCCTTAGTCTTGGTCTTGGTTTCCCTGGGTGAAATTGTCCCTTGATCACATGCTCACTAAACATCTGGCCATCTTTAAGGCAAAGCAGTTTCAGTTTTCCTAAATTGGACTCATGCATTATGCAAACATTACTTCATTAGACACTGAGATGAGCTATCAAGCTATATTGTTTGGTCAGAATAATGCAGGCTTGCTTCTTCTCTCAATGCTGATTTGAAATCAGACTCACAATTTGGCATAAATTCAGTTCATGCAATCATTTTTGCTTGTGGTTCAATTAGGACATACATAGTAGTCTAGGTAAATGTGGTCAATGATTTTGTCTCTGTTTCTGACTTAGTCTGATACCTATGTGCAATATGTGAAACAGCATAAACAATAAAAGAGCTAAATTAATCTCTCAGAAAGTGAATGGAACTATGCCAGGCATAAATTTGAGCCGTGTTCTCCTAAAATATTCCACGCTGAAAGGCTAATTATAAGATGCAAAGTAATCCAAGGTTCATTTTGGCAGTAGAACATATTGGATCCTCACTGCCTTCTCTTTCCTCTTGATTTGCACTATGTGGGGAGTGCAGAGTGAAACACCAGTAAATTGGGAAATTTCTTCTGTGCTGGATGGGGCTGAATAAACAGGTGATGTGTCCAATAGCAGAGGATCTGCCTGGTGCCTAATTCATGGTCTGAATTCCACAGGGGACCCAGTTTCTCACCTGACATAAATGTCTGACTGCATCAATATAAATGGAAATGTGCTGATCTGCCTTAGCCTGCTGCTTTCATCTTTCTGTTTTCCTAAAGTCCTTTTCATTGTTTCCAGTTTAAAAGGTTAGGTATTAGAGTTTTTGGTTTGCATAATACTATAATTTAGAATGTCATTCTTTTGTAGAGTATCTTTATAAAAAAAATGGAATAGAAAAAAAATCTGCAAGATTGTCTGATTGCACTCACCTGAAATCTGTCTACGTTTTCCTTCATTGTTTTCCCTGCAATGTGTTCTCTAACTCTCTGGTGTCTGAAACTGTATTTATGTAAATAGGGCTGAGCATTTCTTTGCCATCTGGATGGTTCTGTAAAAATGGTACAAAGGAAAGGAAAGCGGAAACAAATGTAGGAAGCCTAGGAAAATGCCTTAAAAAGAGAAAATTGGACCTGTATTTTGGGAACTGCCTAACTGGACCAGCACACAAAGCTTTCGACAGATCATGGCACAGCTAGATTAGCTAACTGCAAAGAGAGAGATTGAAATAATTCCTTGGGAGTTTCTTTTGGGTTTCCAAAAAGTCTGGCTAAACTGGTATTGTGTGAATGTTCTGCTAATGGGAGCAGTGAGAGCTGAATGGTCCTCCTGGGGTTGTTCTTTGGTTTAAACCCAGATTTATGCATGAAATTTTGGCTGACATGGCAGTGTTTAGCACTGTGACTTCTTTCCAAATATCAGAAAAGCTGTCAGCTGGAGTATGGAGTAAAAGCATTTTGGTCATAAACCCCACAGTGCTGGGAGAATCAGCCCCTGGGTGTGACTCTGGCACAATGGAGCTGTGCAGTTATGTTTGCTGCACTGTGCAAGGAAAACTGTACCAACAGACTGAGAGGGTGAACTTATTTAGGAGTAAAGTGATAAATATCCATTTACTTCTTATACAGAGAAAAGCAATCCATGCTTTCCTAGGTCTCCTGCACATGGAAATGCTTTTTTTGTGTCGTTGTTAATATATCTTAGCCTGTACAAATATATAGGCTGTGACAACATATTAGCATCTCTCAGATTTTCAGCTCTCCATAGTTGTAGAATTACAAGGTTCTTCACAAAATGCTTTGGATAAAATGACAAACAAACTAGCAGTCATAATCTTAATTAAATAAAAATGAGGGATGTGCCAAAAATCTGTCAGCTGCTAAAAAATTTACCTCATTTGTGCTGAGTATCACATGGAAGCCAAAGTTGGGAACTGGATTTGGATGTGCTCTTTCATTATTTTTGCATCTAATTGAGCTTTGCGAGGCTCAAGTTCTATTTTCACACAGAATTTGAAGCCCTTCCGTGGGCTAAGTCTCCAGTTGTTTGAACTGAGTATTTTCTAGGACAAGATGCAGAACGTGGTCAGTTTTACACAAAAAAAAAAAGTCGATAATTTTAGCCTTACCTAATTTGTTCCTGTGGAACTATTCTGGATTATAAAACTACAAAAAATGGTGAAATCAGGATACGAATCCTTGGGGTTGACATTCTAATCTAATTAAACTTGTATGTAGTATTTTTCTTTGTAAATACTGGTCTTCAGATGAGTATTGTAAAGACTTGGGGTAAAGTTTTCAACAGCAGATATTTCTTACAAAACCTTTCTTTGCCAAAAGCAGTTCAGACAGCAATTTGCCTCTGAAGCAAAACTAGGAAGATGCATTTTTTGCTTTCAGAAGAGAGTGAGGCTCTACCTCTCATCAGACTTTACTACCTCATGCTGCTTAGCAAGGCCTTTCACTTTTGAGGCTGTGGAGGATGCAGAGGATGGTGCCTTTCCTCTATGTCAGAGGTGCCTTCTGTTGGCACTGAGAAAAATCTGCCTGCAAGTCTGTTTGCACATGCTCTGCAGAGAAAACCATTTTCATTGGCTTAGATCTCTGATTCCACCTGTGCTGCACATGTTTCTGTGTGAGTGTGGGCCAGATTTCCTGCAGAGCTTACAGCTGAGCTGCTGCAGCTGGTGTGAAAACAGCATTCTGTGCTCCTGGGGATCTTGCTGTGCTGCAGCAGCACTGAGGAGGGACTCACCTGATTTCAGGGGACTGGGGAGTGTCAGCTGCTGCAAGGTGTGAGATGAATGTGAGGAAAACTGCCTGACACAGGGATGTCTGCAAGAGCATAAAAGGCTGAGGACTGGCTGAGTGTAATTCAGGACTCTTCAGTCCTACTCAGGAGTGACCTGAAGAGATCTGCTATGGAGATATCAGGATTGGAGATGAAAAGAATGATCATGGTGAAAAGAAAAGAGGAATGACAGGGAGAATGCATAGGAAAATCTACTACATGTTCCTCTAAAATCTAAGAGGGCATTCAAGGCTCTGCTCATCTTCCTCTTCATGGCTGTGTGCAAGTTGGGATATAAACATCTTGATTAATGTCCTTGTATTGCCATTGGGGATGACTATCAGCTATGAACTGCTGTGTTTGTTTTGACTTACCTGGTAGCCAACTGAGTCACTCTGAAGGTGGAGTGAGTGTGCAGAGAGGGCTGATGTGTAGCTGGAAAGATAACCATACAGTCTAGGCTTAGGCTTGGCTATGCTAAAGCTGAAAGAACTGTATAGGTGTAGCCCCAAATTTGTTAACCTTCTCAGCACTAAACCCTTGTGAAACCCAGTGGCAAACTCTCCTGGTCCTTGAAGGGGATGGCAGGAAATGGTTTATAGTTACTGGGAACTAAGACAGTCTTTCAGCTCAAACAGACCTCACTGTGGAAAAACTAATATTTTGAAGTCTGTTTATTTACCTACAGAAATGGCAATATGATGGCATGTAATAGGTAATTTTTTATGTATAAACCTAGGAAAGTATTCACAGAAGTTTTATTTGAAGGCTTTTGGGGGTTGAAAATTCAAAGTTATGGTTGATTTTTTTTTTTCTCACATGATAAAACAGTCCTGCATTTCTGGATAGTCTACCATGGTTTTGCAAACACAGTTCCTCCTTCAGCTTCTCTGATCTGAGGCTCTTTGTCCAGTGCAGGAGATTTCTCTTTGTTGCTATGGCAGTACCAGCAGGTGCTTGTAGGGACACAACATGAGGGTCTTGAGGCTGAAGCAGCAGAATGCTGCTCCAGTAGAACAGGATCCTGCTTCTGCCAAAGAAAATCTAGTGTGATGTGGGACAAGACATTTATAGCAAACTTCTCAAAATGGATGTTAGTTTAGTGCTCCTTACTTCAGTAAGCTAATTTGACACTCTGTGTCCTGATTTGCAGCAGTGCAGTAGATACTGAGCTGATGAGCACTGAAAGTTGATCATTTGCATTAATATGTAAATTACAGGTAAATTACATGTAACCTAATAAAAAGTATTTGGGAAAAAAAAACCCAAAAATCAACAAAAATTAAGAAAACCTTCTTTTGACCTTCAAAACATTCTGTGAACTTTTGGCTTATTCTCAGCTTCAGAGGGAGAGGTTATAATGACACTTTTGTTCTGTGAACTTTTAGGTTATTCTCAGCCTCAGAGGGAGAGGTTATAATGACACTTTTCTGAAACTCCTTTTCTGGGAAGATCACAGAATATCCTGAGTTGGAAGGAAACCACAAGGTCATCAAAAGTCCAGCTCCTGTCCCTGTACAGGACAGCTGCACCATGTGTCTGAGAGCTTTGTCCAAACAGTTCTTGAATTCTGGTAGAGTTGGTGCTATGACCACTTCCCAGGGCAGCTTGTTCCTGTGCCCAACCACCCTTTGGGGGAAGAACCTTTTCCTGTTATCTAACCTGAACCTCCCCTGACATAACTCCTGGCTGTTCCCTTGGTCCTGTCACTGGTCACCAGAGCCCTCCCTTGGACACTCTCTAACAGCTTTAGATCTTTCTTAAATTGTAGTTCCCCAAAGTGCACACAGGACTCAAGGTGAGGCTGCCCCAGGGCAGGGCAGAGTGGGACAATTGCTTGTCTCAGCTGTTTGGGGATGCTGTGCCTGATGGACCCCAGGACAGGATAAGACAGATCTGTGTCTTAGAACATGTGAAATAGATTCCTCAGCACATATTAAAACTAAGTGGATGGAAAGTACTTTCATGCCATCTGGACTTTCCTTTTATTTCTCTCTTTATCTCATCGTTAAGTGCCTGTTTTCTTCCTGTAAATTTGCATCAGCTGCAAATGTTATGGGCTCTCCTAGGAGAGCTAGGAAATAGGAACTTCCAGTTGGTGTTGCTTCTGTACACAACTGAAGATCACTATGTCTTGGTCTCATTTAATCATCATCTTCTGCCTGCAACTGAGAGGTTTAAGTTCTTCTGCAATGAGGCATGATTGGGCTAGGGCTTAAGATCTTGTTGCTGCCTAAAGAAAGTGTTTTGATTTCTTTAACAGCTCAGTCTTAAATTTCTGGGACAGCCAGTGAAAGTAGCTTTGAGAATGAAAAGACATCTTCACTGGTACTGTATCAGGTACAGGTCTAGTTCAATGCTTGACTTAATCTCAGTTTTACCACCTAGATTTTCTATATTTATATAGAGGAGGTATTGGAAATGTCATGGGATCTCATTTTCTTTTGGAAATTCAGGGGTTTTTACACAGAATCCACATACATATTACCTGACAAAGAGCTTTCCAAGGACAGATTTCCTGCATGTTGTTTGACTCCATCTGTTTCAGGGCTAGTTTGAAACAAATAAACTGGACAAAAGAAAGTTGCCTGGAAGTCACTCAGACTATGGTCAACATGAGACGAGCCTGCAAAAACTCTTGAGCAGGAGGGCAGCTGGGCACAGGGTGATGAGGATGGGCAGTTTGCTTTTGTTGTCTTTTTTTTTATTAGATAACTGTGAACTGACATCTCTCATTTGAAACTTGTGAGTTTCTAATAGCCTTATAAAGAGCAGCTTTCTACTCAGGGGTCAGGTGAATTTCTTGAACTCAAAGTGGAAATACAGTGAGTGATCAAATAATTAGAGGCCTTTCTGCTGGGATGTAGGAGGAGGCAAATCAGTTTTTTTGCCCTGCCTGGAAAAGAGACTTCAGCTCAGGAGTTTACTAGTGAATCCTACTCAAATTGGGTAATTAGTCATTGGTAATTAGGTTGATTTGGGGTATTTTCCTACTCTATAGTAATTTCCATGAATAATTTGCACCCTCCTTAGGTAATTAGGTTGATTTGGGGTGTTTTCCTACTCTATAGTCATTTCCATGAATAATTTGCACCCTCCTTAAGTGATTGTTGCAGATACTGAGAGACAAAGGAACATAACCTGTATTTTTGAATTGAGTAATTCACAGTGATCAGGAAACTGGATGAGGAAAGTAACCCAGCTCATATTTTGAAGAGAGACACTCTGATACCCTCCAAATAATGCCCCATAATCTATTTCCATATAATTTATGAAATGTTATTGGGGTGAGTGCAAAGGTTAACAAAAATCTTTCTTTCCTCCTAAATATTCTGATATGGTTAAGAAACACTCCTTGAATAAAGAAGATAAAGGCTTAGGTGGAGGTTCAGTGTGATTTGCTTGAAGGCATATGACATATGGTAAATTCTATGTCATGTTAGGAGAATGCAGTTGTTGGAAGTAAAGCTCTACAGCTTTTTGGCATGTAAATTAACTCCCTGCTCACTCCTTGCTTTAAAATTAGTGCATTATGAAATCAGCTCGCAGTTTTTAAAGTAATTTCCATGAATGGTCAAAATCTGTCAGTCTACAGATGCAATCTTCTACCTGCTATGGTGTACACCTTGCAGAAATTGATTTTAATCAATTATTTTTTTATTATAATACTTGACAGTAATGCTTGCTTATGTAGAGACTTGTCTATCCAAGATACCATTGTTTAGCTCTATTTTCTTTCAGATAACCAAAACTGACAGACCTATCCAATCCACAGCTTAAAGGCAGAGCCTGAATCCAGTATGGAACACTGCTTGTTTTCTGCTTGTGCTTTCAATAGATTCTCTGCATATCAGTGTTATTTTTCTCATCATCTCTGTTTTCCTCAAGCCATTTTCTCCTCTCAAAAATTGTCTACATTTTTAGAAAGCCTCTGAAATAAATATGATGATGCTGTCGTGGGGTTTTTGTTTTCTCTAGAGGACAATTGTATAGTAAAGTTGCTGTCCCCTTGGGTTGTTTACTTTTCTTTCCTTTCCTCACATCACCTCGTTTCACTTTTCTCTTTTTCTTCATGGCTCTTTTCTTCATAGTCATTACTTTTCAATCTGTTTGATGTAAAGAATTGTGCATTTCCTCATTGTGTGGTTCAAGCCCTACCAGCAGCTAAGTACCATGCAGCTACTCCCTCACTCCTCCTGCTCCCCTTAGGGGAGTCAGGGAGAACCAGAAACTTGTGGGTTAAGACAAGAGCAGTTCAAGAACTGGAAGTGAAATATAAAGGAAAGAGAGTTTTGCTCTTAATATGGAAAGTTGATAAATTTTCCAAAGTTCTCAGGTGGTTTTGAATCTTGAGTGTGTTTGACTTTTTCTGATGTAATTCAACTGTGTAAACCAGTGGCTCAATTTCAGTTTTTAATGGGTTAGGTGCATGGCAACATGGTCCTTTCTACCCCTGTTATTCTGTAATTCTGTTCAGCTAACAGACTCCAAGAGAGTCCTCCACTGAGAGGATTTGTGGATTTGCCTGTGGATGTTGGAGGAAAAAGAATCACTTTGTACTTGCATCTTCCATCTCCTGTGTTGTAATAAGCAATTCAGTGCTGCCAATTGTTCCCTCCTTAGACTGAGACCATAAAATTTAGTTAAGCCTTTTCTTCATCAAGGAAAAACTAGCAGGAACATTGAGGCTGTTCTTATGTCAGGAAAGCAAGACACAATTCCATCTTTTTGTGTGAGTCAAGTATGGAGGTGTCACTGCTGATGGAGAGGAGTCATGAATGGAAAAAGTATTGGTTGTTGTCCTAGATATAATACAGATATTGCTTCATGATGGAGGGAATAAAAGGTGTGATGTAAAAAAAAAAAGAGTGCTACTGTTATTTTGGGATTGCTAAATGTGCCTTCAAGCTAAGGGATACATGTGCTCTGATGGTCTCAGTTGGCTCTGTGACCAGAAGGAGCTCTCTACATCATGCTCTTCAAAGGATTATAAGTTGCAGCTACTTTATAGTTCCCAACAGCTGTTCTGACACTTGTTTTAGAGCACACAATCCTCTGCTGGTTTGTAACAGCTGTGTATTGATTGGCTGGGTCTTTGGTGGTGGTGAACCAGAGTTGCTGTTTGCAGTGCCTCCTACACTAGGAATACAATCCCTGCCTGAGATCTCTTTGTCTAGAGACAATAACTTGGTGCCTGAGAGGAAGCATGAAGTGTATAATGGCAGCAACCAAGGCTAAATTAGTTAAAGAAAGAGAAATCTTCCAGCAGTAACTAACTAAAAATTTAGTGGGAAAGAGAGGTTGTAGACCAGATAAATGCATGAAACCTCAAAGTGATGCTTGAAGACACTATTCCTTTGTACAGGGAATCAAAGCTGGAGTTATCCCTTACTGCACTGATCCCATTCCATGGTGCTGTAGGAGCCATGTAAGCCAGTCCTTTTCCTGGATTCTTCTTCAGTCTTCTTACACCTAAACAATTGCTTTCTACTTCTGTTAGTTGGCTGACCAGATTTTTCAGTTGAGGTCGTTCAGGTGGACACAGAGATTAGCATCTCCCTCTGTTGCTGTGCTGGGAAAGAAGCACATCATGCACAGTGTAAGATGTGGAATGGCTTCTCTTTGCATTTCTTGTGCTACATGAGAGCATGAAATCTGTGCTTCCAGATGCAATGTGCTGGGGTAAAGAAAATGAACAGAGGAAGAGATGAGCTGTACTCACACACAAAAAAAGGGGGATGTGAAGCTGAAGGGAGAATTAGTCACTTTAGGGGGTTTCATTCGTAAAGTCTGTCATTGGTAGAGTGTGGAAATAAAGCCCAGACACTCTGTCTGTCTTGTCATTCTTAAGGATTTCTGCTTCAAGCTGCTGACATCACTTGGCTAAATGTAAATAAGGTTATATTTAACATAGAGAAGCATAATCAGAATACCATGTGG
>NW_008681899.1:35783-39631 GCF_000695815.1 Acanthisitta chloris
CTGATGCATATTACCGAGGAAGGATTCTGCTCTGTGTTCCTCTGGTTTCTTTCCCCATCCCCATGAAGTAATTCACCTTTCCTTCAGTTCTTTCATAATTTCTTACTCTGATTTCCCTTGAAAAGTCGTTTATGCCTTTTTATTTCATTTCCCTGTACCTTATCCTGTCCTAATTTACACCATTCATTATCTTTATAACATTGATTTCTCCCTTCCAGTAAACTGTGGCACAGTTGGCTACTCTCTATGACTCCTTCTGTACGTAATTTTCTACCTTTTTTCTGCCCTTTTTCTGTCATGCTCACCAATTCTCTAGCATATGGAACATTTATAGCAGTGTGTACAGCAGAGCTATAGTGAATTTTACCCTTTTTATAATTGCTCTTTGATAAATATGATTAATATTAAAGACAGACTATTAGCCTAATATGCAGCCTGTACTGAAATTCAGAATTTGAGGGACACTTGTATAAATGTCAACTCTTACAGTTGTAACATTTCAAGATTGCAAATGTCAATGTATGCTATGTAATGGTGTTTGCCTCTGTGTGAAGTACATTATAATCACTGATGGATGAATCTTTACCTTTCCCAAAGTTCACACGAGTTAATCAATCAAAAGTTTAGATGCTTTTACAAACTACTGAATTTTTTTTTGATGTGCAAACAGAGTGGAAATCAAGGTGGTTCAGGGTTAGCTAGGAAAATGCCTAAGCAGTCAAAATGAAAATCCAGACTCCAAGTAATTTGGGTGGTAAAGCATTGCTTAAGGTGTGTGCTTGAAGATTCTCATCCACTTAGGCATCCTTACGTGGTCATGGGAAAGGTATTAGCAGCAGAGGCCTCTCATTCATTATACATGCAATTACAAAAGTGGCATGTGAAAGAGATCAAGGGGGGAAATGATTTTGACTAATCAGTGAGGTAGTTGAAAAATACTGATGAAATTCAGGTTTGCCATATTTATCTGCTCAATTTCTTTCTTCCTAAATGAAAATCTTTAAATTGTGATTGCAAGAGCAGGGAGTAGTCCTTTCCACAGGCAATGTTCCTCAGTGTTCAGACCTTCTCAAGTGGTAGACCAAATATAGTTAACATTTAAGAATCATGCTTAAAGCAAAGTGTAGGTCTAATGTTCCCTTTAGATTTGTCTGGTTTCTCAGCAGTCAGAAGTCTGATTTGAGCCAGCAGAGGTGGACACTTGTGTGAGATTCCAGTTTAGCATGAAGATGGTTTCAGTTGCAGACTCAGAATTATCTTGTTTGTGATCATTTGCCACTGTCCATTTTGTTGGACATCTGATTCAAACAATGCATGAATATGTTTTGATGTAAGTGCTTAGCATGAATGAAACTCCTGTGAATGTGTGAATCAGCTGAACAGGCTTACTTTGGATGAGAAATAGTGAGAGTTAGGTCCATATATTTATTATTTAAAGAACTGTTGGTATTGTTTTGCTTTTTAATTCGCCAGCGAAAACATATTGTTATCATCATGGAAAAGGTAGGGAAACTTAATTCTGCATTCATGCTTAGAATTGTGGACTAATTTAAACTGCAGGTACTTCTGGAAATCTAGTAATATGATCATCTGGAAATGCAGTCATCTAGGCCAATCATCCACTCACAGCAGGCTCAGTCAGATCAGGTTGCTCAGGGCCTCAACCAGCACAGTTTAGAGCATCTGCAAGATTGGAGATTCCAGAGCCTTTCTGGACAGCCCATTCCAGTTTGTTTGACCACTGCCATGGTTTAAGAATATCGAATGTATCTCCAACTAGCAATTCCTGTGTTCCATCTTGTGTCCATTGCTGGTCCTCTCTCTGTATGCCTCTGGGAAAAGTATGTTTCCATATTCTTTACATATCTTCCTGTTGAGGTAGCTGAGGAGCTCCCCTTGGCCTTCACTTTAGGCTGAACAAATCAAGTGTTTTGAATCTTTCTTCATATGTCATGTTTTCCAATCTCCTGGTGGTGTTGATGGTGCCCTGATGGACCATGCTCTGGTCTGTCAATGCCTTGGACTGAGATGTCTTGTGCTGTACTCAAACTGGCACAAAGCTCTAGAGGTGATCTCTCAAGGGCTGAACAGAGGAAAAAATCATATCCTACAACCACTGGCAATGCTTTTGTTAATGCAGCTCAGTGTGTGGTTGTCCCTTGTCCTCACTGTGCTGCTGATTCATGAGCAACTTGTCCAGCAGTCCTGAAATCCTTTCCTGCAAAGCTGCTGCATGGAGTGATTTCATTCCAGATGCAGAACTTTATATTTGTCTGTGCTGAGTTTCATGAGGTTTCTGTCAGTTCACTTCTCTAGCTTGTCAAGGTATTTGTGAATAGCAACCCAGTTCTTCAGCATGTTGGTTCCCTGCCTCAATAGGGATTTCTAAGAATGCCACATCAATCACTTAGACAATTAATGAAGATGGGAAAGGATATTGGATGGAGCAGTTGATCCCTGAGGGATGGCACTAGTCACTGGCTTCCAGGGGTACTTTGTACCACTGATGACACCCATGTGAGCCTGTGCTGCAGCTGATTTCCCACACACTTTATAGGCTGTTTATTGAGTCTATATCTCATCAACTTGACTATAAACATATTATGGGAAAACCTTCGCATTTAGTTTGTACCTCATGGTACCCAAGAATTCTGTTTTTTCTCCTTTTATCCACATTGCTATTAATGAGGGTTTAACTATTCCTTTAATATAAGCAATACTGACATTCTTTAGGAAGAACATAAAAGATCAAGACACATTCTTAATATGAACATTGAGTGCTCTGGTCAGACAAATATGTGTTGAATTCTGTGGCAGTTTTAGCCTAGCAATATGTGGTTAGTTATTACAGGGTAAGGCTGACCAAGACATGAAAAATGAGTAGGGGCCTCATGACTGGTTTATCATTTTTGGACAGAGCATCAAAAAATGGATGGGCACCTCTTCTTTTCTTGATATATACAGCAGCAGCTAATTACTGTAATGGAAGGATGCATGTTTTAATTGATACCTTTTAAAAGTCAATTTGTAAAAGTTGGTTTGAGGTTTGGGAAGGAGTGGGAAAGGGATGCATGACAGACTCTCAGAATCTTTCGATTTTTCAAAATTTTCTTTTCAATGGCCTCCACATGCAGTAACTGATCTTGATAAGCTGACTGCAGCAGAAGTGAAATTTTAACTGTACAACATCTTTAGTGGCTGAACTAATCTATAGATGAAAGAATACTTTTCCATTAGAGAAATACTGGTGTAGCTACTCGTAATTGCAATATTCTCTCAACCTCAATTGATTTAATTTAACAATCAGACGAAGCAGTAAGAAAGCTTCTTCCCAGCCTTTCTGAGCTTTGATTTATCTTCATTTGTCTGGCTCAAAGAATGCTGACTATCTAATCCACATGTAGAGACTGCTCTATTTTTAAGTCTGTGTCTCTTTGTGTCCAAGGCAACCATTTGAAGCCAAGGAAATCCTAATATCTGCAGAACTTATTTCATGTATGTGAGTCCAGCTGCAGCAGGCTATCTCTCAGGGTCTGTCAGCTTATCAGCAGAAACATGGCAATGCAGATAGCATGAACTTGTCTCCATGGGATTAAAGCTGGCAACAGCTGTTGGGGATTTAATGACACTGCTGATGTTTAGCCAGAGATCTGCTCTTTCCTTTCGCAATAATTTTTCACTTGTTTTTTTATTTCCTGGGGTTTACCTTTTATTGATGGATTGGACATATTAATCACAGAGCTCTTCCAGGTTTCACAAAGCATTCTTGTAGGTGAGCACAGTGCAAATGTTACATGCATTCATTTGGCCTAATTAGGCAATTCAGTGCTTCGATGTTAACCATGGCT
>NW_008681899.1:39654-89370 GCF_000695815.1 Acanthisitta chloris
GAGTGTCAGAGTCCTAAAAGTGTGTTTGAGACCAGCAAAGTAGGGCAAGATACAGTCCACAAACTTGTTGACAGATTCATTAAAAACATTGTGAAGTATTAGCTTTGGTAACCTAGAAGTGAAGAAGTGCCAAGGCACAGTGGGTATGTAGTTCTCAGGTTTTTTCATGAAATTCTATCTTACCTATAGCAAATGTTTGAGACCAGCAAAGTAGGGCAAGATACAGTCCACAAACTTGTTGACAGATTCATTAAAAACATTGTGAAGTATTAGCTTTGGTAACCTAGAAGTGAAGAAGTGCCAAGGCACAGTGGGTATGTAGTTCTCAGGTTTTTTCATGAAATTCTATCTTACCTATAGCAAAGAGCTCATTACTCATCAGTACAAATGTTCGTTAAGGTTAAAGCTATGACTCTGTGTCGTAATTAATATATTATGAGATGGATCGTGAGGGATCTTGTGAAGGATTCCTTTCCAGGGATCATCATGTGGTTGTTCTCTTGAATTCAGCAGAGCAGTGCAAAGCAATTATATGGTAGGACAAAAATGAAAACCGAGCAGAACCTCTGTTTCCTCTTTGCCTTGCTAAACTGTTCCTCAGGCCTTGATAGTGACTTCCAAAGAGTTGATGGAGCCAAACCTTTCCTGGAAACGTTTGAGACCTCTTTGGAAGAAACTGGATTGTCCTTATCTTACCTAAAGAGCTCATTACTCATCAGTACAAATGTTCGTTAAGGTTAAAGCTATGACTCTGTGTCGTAATTAATATATTATGAGATGGATCGTGAGGGATCTTGTGAAGGATTCCTTTCCAGGGATCATCATGTGGTTGTTCTCTTGAATTCAGCAGAGCAGTGCAAAGCAATTATATGGTAGGACAAAAATGAAAACCGAGCAGAACGAGCTCATTACTCATCAGTACAAATGTTCGTTAAGGTTAAAGCTATGACTCTGTGTCGTAATTAATATATTATGAGATGGATCGTGAGGGATCTTGTGAAGGATTCCTTTCCAGGGATCATCATGTGGTTGTTCTCTTGAATTCAGCAGAGCAGTGCAAAGCAATTATATGGTAGGACAAAAATGAAAACCGAGCAGAACCTCTGTTTCCTCTTTGCCTTGCTAAACTGTTCCTCAGGCCTTGATAGTGACTTCCAAAGAGTTGATGGAGCCAAACCTTTCCTGGAAACGTTTGAGACCTCTTTGGAAGAAACTGGATTGTCCTAGGAAATGAATTCAGTAAACAGAGGAAAGGGCAAGGGACATGATTGCTCAAGCTGTTCTGAATTCTTGTTATTCACCTAGAAATTTATTGGAGTTGATTCTTTTTTGACTTTCTCTTTTGGATAATGTTTTATTTGTAGTTGTGCATAAAGAAGGAATTCTTGATTTGGAAGTGGCTCTTGCATCTTTCTAGCTTTTACTTTTATTCACCATTATGGATAGTGCAATGAAGAAAGTAGGAAATAAATCTCATTAATTGCATTTCTCTTGTGCTGAAGTCATGAGGAAAACAACAGTGTGTGACACTACTGATCTTACACTTCCTCTAGTTTCTTGAAGCAGTTTGTCCACAAGCACTTTGCATTTGGTTTTATAAATAAGTAATAAAAATAGTGTTTAATAAATTGTTGTCTTACACTTTTTCTTACCAACTCCTAGCATTTTTATTTATCTGCATGTGTTTGTCAAAGTTAGTTGACTTCTGTATGCAGTTTTCCAACTCCATTCTGTTAACTGTGAAGATCATAATTTTGTTAAAAGTAATCAGAAATAATAACCCAACATGAGCTCAAAACTGCTGTCACTTCTTAGAAGCTTTTCATGATCCTTGTTCTTTCTGCTCCTCTATTAGTTGAGTCTTCAGCTGAGTATAACTATTTTCTTGATGGTACCTCAGTCTCAGAAAGGTCATGGCAAGAGGGACCTAATTGGGAAAGTTCCTGGGGTTTAACTGTCAAATATTAATAGCTTTGTAAAGATTCTAGGATCATACTGGAAAAACTAATATACTTTTATAGGATCAGCTGTGACACTGAAGCCAACACCATGCCAGAGGAACAGTTTTTGGTAATAAGGAATGTTGTATTGAGTACTATTCAAATAAAACTGGCTTAATTTAGCAATCTTGTCTCTATTTCTTTGTCCTGCACATGACTATCCTGACTAACCCTTGATGATTCATGGAGATCTGACTCTCATTACCATGCAATGCTAGAAGGAATTTTTTAAGACAGTATATTAATTTCTGGGTAGGATATCACAGTGAGGGTTTTGAGTGTACAAGAGTCATGAAAGGCTGACATAGCCTTCCAGATTGTATGTAAAATTCTGAAACTAGCTGGAAGGTTTTTAAAATTCACTGAAAATCTGCTGGCATTATTTTAAAGGTATGTTCAGCTAATTTATGCAGACTTTTTTTCAGCTGTATTTCATTTTTGCAGTTTCCATTGCTTTAGTCTGCTCTTGTTTAATATCACTTCGCTTTCCTTAAAGCAACTTATTTTACAGTTGCCTTATTCATCTTTGTGTGGAAAAATTGAACTTACTTCTTGTGTGGCTTTACAAAAATCTGCAACTCTAATGGATATTGCTATGAACTATACAAGAGCAATTGCATTAAATTACCAGGGTAGAAACAACTTGGATAGATAAAAGGCTACAAGAAGCAAAAAGCTGAAATACTTTGTTTTTTAAAAATAGATTTCTGAGACTTAGTTCTCACATAGCAGATTCTAAAGTTTTCAGGTTAACTTGCAAGTAAAGCCATAATGCATTAGCAACTTAATTAGGCATCCTTTAATGTAGTAATATTGGCTCGTGTTCATCAGAGTTTCACAAACTGAGAGGTACTTTATAAACATAAGACTGTCATGAGATAGCTAACACAAATTGGCTAAGGCTGTGGTGTTTTTACTTTGGTTGATGATGTTTAATTTCTGAAAACTTTTCACTGTAATCTTGACCTGATGTTCAGTCTAGTTTGAAATTTATCACACAAAATTGTGATGTGGAGTCGGGTAGAGAGCACTAGGAAGGGAATTGGACCATTCTGATTGTATTCCAGGCTCATTACATAATTTTGATCAATTTGTTGCTCTTCTCACTTTTTCTTGCTCAGGGGAGACCTTCTCACCCTCTGCAACTCCCTGCCAGGAGGTTGGAGTCAGGTGGGGGTTGGTCTCTTCTCCCAGGCAACCAGCAGCAGGACAAGAGGGCACAGACTCAAGCTCTGCCAGGGGAGGGTTAGGTTGGAGATTAGGCAGAGATTTTTTCCAGAGAGAGTGCTCAGGCATTGGAATGTGCTGCCCAGGGAGGTGGTGGATTCCCCATCCCTGGAGGTTTTCAAGCTGAGACTGATGTGGCACTTAGTGCCATGGTCTGGTGACCACGGTAGGGTTGGACTCGATGATCCTTGAGGTCTCTTCCAACCAGGTTGATTGTATGATTCTATGATTCTTATCTTTTCTTATAGATGAGCAGAGACAACAAAGTCCAGTTGTGACAAAATTGTTTCCTGTACACTCACACAAATATCCAATCTAGCACATCCTTAGAAAGTTGAGGAATCCTAAAGCACTAGTGCAGGTACTGTGCAGGCAACAGAGCTGTCCTGAGGACATTATAATCTACATGTTAATTGCTTTTTCCCATATTTCTGTCTGGAAAATCCAGAGAAAATGTTGCATAAATGCTTTTCTGTAGAGAAGTAGAATATTTATGGTGTGTTAATACTCTGCATGCTAACAGATTAGGATATTGTGTGCTTTGGCAGCTAAACAGATTGATGCATTGCCTGCCAAACCTTGATTCTACCTAAACTGATCTGATCAGCAGCATGAATTTTCAATATCTAATCCTGACAAATAGGATCCTAATGGTATCCTGTATGCCCTGATCTGAAATAAACAGGACATTTTGATCCTCAGCATGCTAGCAGGAATTTGTGTAAGATTCTTTGGAATATTATGGTGCTAAGTTACCTTTAATATCAGGAAAAAAATTGGCTTAAACTAGGAAGCCAAAATGAGAGAAGGCAGCAGATGAAGGAATTTATTTTGGATGCTTTGTTTGAAGAAGCTTGTCTTAAAATTTTGTATTCCAAAACTGTGGGGCATACTTGTTCTTGTATCTGATGAAAGCTTTGTTTTTCACAAAGCTTTCCACACCCCCACTCCACAAAAAGAGAGGATGATAGCCAAAAATTCAACTGAAATGGTGCTGTGGTTTATAGCGTAGGATGAAAATGATGTGAAGTTTTGGGTACAACTCAAATATTTGTAGCTGTCTACAATAGAGGAGATCACAAGGAACAGCTCTTTGGACTGGGAGTGCAGTGTGTGGAAATATATGGCCATGATGACAAAGTTGAAGAAGAAACTGAGAATAGAGGGAGAGACAGACATGCTGGAAACAGAGGAGGGGCTGTCATAACAGAAACTGAGGCAAGCAAGAAAGGCAAAAGAAAACGTGGTGATGTTTTCTTCTGCAACAACAGTTAGATCTGTCATAGACCTGGAACAGTTTACTGAAAAATCTGTTTTTTGAAGTGAAGACTTGAGTGATATGTGGAATCTTCCACTCCTAAAGCTGCCAATGGGCTGCATGATTCAAAGATTCTTGTTCCACTCGTTATTCCAGGACTTTTATGATTAAATCTCCCCACGTTGCAGTGGGAGTCACGCTGACTGGCATCAGTGTATTCCAAACAGCATCTGACAGCTCCAGAACTTGTGAAAGCAAGGCATGTTACAGGAGTGAGAGATAATAATTGTCTAGAACACAAGTACTGGTTGCTGTGTTTTATTAAGGGAAGATAGATTATGTTGGAGTGGCTTTGTTGGTTGGGGTAGTTCCTTAACGATTTCATGCTGGGGTGGAACAGATTTGGTTTGCTGAATTCCCTTTGATTTTTGTGTGGAGTTGGTTTTTAAGGTTTTAATATTTTTTTCTTTTGGTATATGAAGAAAATCCCTATAGGAGACACATAGAATAGCCTATATATTCCTAGGACTAGGTTTCATTCTGAATAGCAACTTTAAGAAAGATGCTGTGAGAAACTTTTCTGTGAAGGTTATCAGTGTGTGAAGTTAAGTTTCCTCATAACTATAATGAAAACCTTATTGAGAACTACAGCATTTGGTATAAAATAAAATAGGCAATTGCTTAAAGAAACAGCTGGAGTGCTAAATTATTGTTTAGTATCATTTTTGCTTTATGTAAGGAGAAGATGGTACCATCACATATGACATCTTTCTTGAAACTCAGTTACCAATTGAGACAAATTAGGTAAAATTTCTGCCTGTATAAGTAATTTTACTATCTTTGAAAGGATCATTACTTTTAGTTTTAAAGACTTTCTTTCTTAGTTTCATTCTCTCTGTATCTAACCAGCTTTTGAAACACCTTCTGTTAAGTATAGCATGTCATATCTGATATGACTCTTTACTCTTCCCATCCCTACTGGATAATTAAGTTGTTAGCTTAAAAGAACCTTACATTTTTACTGAAAAAGTCTGGTCACTTTTGGGCTTGTAATTTTCTCAGCTAATGTGTGAAGGTCAGCATAAAGTTCAGTTATTCCTGGCTGTGATAGCAGTCTGACTCCTTCACTAAATAATTACTGTGCCAAAAAACCGTAATGTTTGGGTTTGTAAGTGCTGAAAACATTTGTTAAAAAATAAATACAAGGCTGTTGGATTAAGGGGTTGCACAACAGTCCAACCTAACTTTCCCTTCAGTTGATTTATTTAAAAAAGCAAATTTTGATAAATTTAAGGGAATTATTTAGTGAGGTCGTGTTGATTGTACAGCTCAGGAAATTTGATGCTTAAGAGGTGTGTGCTTACTTCAAAGTTCTCAAACTGACTTTCATCTCAAGCAGAAGGAGTGGGATGGAGGTGCAAGGGATAATGAAGGAGAAGGCTACAGAACTAGAGAAAATGGAATTAGGAGTCAGCAAAGAGCTTGTTAAGAGCAGAAAGTGCATTAATTACTGAAAACTCAGCCCATTTGTCCAAAAAGTCTGAGGATAAAGCAGTTCAAAAGGTAAAACACTTCACAAAGAACATTAAAACTTGTCGTAGTTGATCTGCCGAGTACAATATGGACAACTAGGCATTGTGGTGTGGTGGCATCTGAATGAATGTGTGCTCAGCTCAATTAGAAGGGCATTCTGTGGGAGAATAGCTAAGAGAAATGAAAATAATGAAGATAACGGTGAAGTACAGGAATGCAGAAAGGTCAAGGGAGAAGCCAATTCTTTCCCAGGTGCATAAAACTGCAAATTTACCACCAGCAGGAAGGGCTAGTGCCACTGTACCAGATGGGATGAGACTCAGCTGAAATGCTTTTAGAAAGATGACTTGAAGATGGAAGAAATACAAAGAAGAGTTACTAAGGGTCATAAGGAGGGTGAAGGTTTTACTTTCTAGGAAAGAACCCCAAAGAGTGAAAAGCAATTGTTGCACAAGCCATTTTGGCTGCAGTTGAGCTGGATTCAGACCTCTGTGTATGATGCTGATGTGTCATTTAGCCCATTTCTGCCAAAAGCCTTCCAGCAGAAGAATGCTTTAAGATAATGTTGACAGAACTGGGAGAGGAAATGAACTGCTATATGGTCGTGGCACCTCATTTGAAGAGGCAGGGAAGGTGATTTGGGGATTTATATTCTGAAGGTGCAACTTCACCAGAACAGTAGAGCCGAGCAAGTTTGACTTGTTCCGTAAAGTGATGTTTGATTGCTGATTATGTGTACTCTTATGAGGCTAAAGAGCAGCAATGAAGAAGTTCAAAGGACAAGGTTCATACAAATATGCAGTTATAGATACTCAGTGGTTGACAACAGTGACTGGCTGACAATAATATCCCTAACTGTCAGAACTGGGAAAACAAAACGTCTTCTGCAAGGAGAGGTAAGTGGATTGCAAGAGGAAGCTTGTTAAGGGATTATATGTTGTTGTCACAAGTCACAACACAGCACTGGATTCGATTACCCAATTCCATCATTTCAGGTGACAAAACCAACCACGGAATCGCCAAATTACCTGCAATAATGCTTCGATCAATCTTCTGCTCCCCAGTCCTTGCTTGTACAGCTCCATTATTTATTTCTAGATTTACAATGTAATCATGTTCAGCATGATGTAAAAAGGGTCTTTTAACTTCAGGTTGTTTCCAGCTGAAAAATATGGCATTAGTTTTTAATCCTGTCTGGTTTGTTAAAGTAGATCTACAGTCGTCTGCTCCTAGAAGTACTTTGAACTGAATCTTTAATCTGCTTGCAAGAAAATCTACATATTATTAGAAACTTGACAGATTCTTAAGAATGTTCTTACACTGTCAGTAACGGTACAGATAATGTGATTTTCTTGAATACTTCTTTTGGGACTATATATATGTATATAATTCACAATAATATAAAGAAAAAGGTTTTCAATTAAATGCTAATTTATAAGGAATTTTAGTGTTAAAAATTTCAGTGTAGTGTAAAAATGTCGGTTTATTTTCCCCACATCTGAGGCCCTTAGTGGTCCTTTGGTACAAATAAATAAGACTTAAAAACCTGTGCATTGCATCTTACTATTAAGTTTGAGCAACGAGGCTTAACTTAATCTTACTATTGAGTGTGAGCAATAGGGTTTAACTGACAGATTTTGAGCAGAACTTTGAATTTCACATTGCTCTTTTAGGCTGAAATTGTGGAGAATTTGCACCTAAATGTAACATATTACAAAGTTTTGGGGTTTTGTTTGGGTTTTTTGTTTGTTCCCAGGTTTTTTGGGGGTGTGGAGCTACATCCCAATGAGACAGAGCTGCCTGAAATTTGCTGCAAATAGGAGTGGTAGAGACACACTGCATGTTTCTGGTGTACTGTCATTGGATAACAGGACAGAAATGTTAATTTAGATCTGCTTTTACACTCTTTGTCTGAACTAATTGAAACAGCTAAAGTACTGGCTAGGCCAGGATAGCAAACTAGTGAGTATATGGAATTACTGCAACATCTGTGCAAATCAGTGATGCTCCAATGTGTGATTCTAGATCAAAATATTTACCTTTTTCTTCATGCAGTTGTGGCAGAAGGAGCCATGGGTAGTGTGTTTTAGAAAGAGGAACTGATTTACTGGGGTGTTAATGCAGAATATTGCTCTCCTGGGGACTCAGATCTGTGGAACAGCAGAGTTGGTCACTGGTTGGGGATGGGAAGCTCCACTTGCTCTAGCTCCTTCATCTGGATGTGATGAGACTTCTGAGCCACTGCTCTGCTCAGCTCTGGCTGTGCCTTTGGTGACCACCCAGCACAGGCATCATTCATTGCTTCTGATCATCTTCACTTACAAAATCCCTTTCTGATGACTATTTACAAACGTCTTGTCGATGTACAATGTAATTATACTGTAGTGCAAATTACTTAGAGGAGTCTTTGGAGGAACAGGCCAGGTTGTCCACCTAGGATGTTAGTCAAGATATCCAAATCACTGAGGTTAGGCACAACAGGAGCTTCCTGAGGGAAATCTCTGGGACTGTGTGAAGGTCCCACCTGGAGAAGTTCTGCAAGAGTCTGTCAGGTCATCCCTGTGCTCTTCAGCCTTAACTCCTGGGTCATCTGCATGGCTGAGGGAGTTGAACTGGGATGTCAAGACAATAATGTCTATCAGTGAGTTTGTACCTTGACACAGAGGTACCACAGACCCCTTGGGATAGACATCTAGGGTTTGCCTGCCTGGGCACGAGACGTGCCAGAGAAACACTGAGAGCTAAGGCATGGCAAGCCACACTGGAGTCTTTGCTGCAGCTAATGGTGGCATTTGTAATACCTGTGATTTATCTTCTCATTTTATATCCTGCTGCCTTTGTCACGGATCTATTCTTAGACTCCTTGCAAGGCAGGAATAATCTCCATTCAGGACCTCAGAATGACAGTGATGGCTTCTTTTGTTTGTTCCATGCTGCTCTGTTGTGCTGAAGCCCTTAGAATTTTTCAGCAGAGCTGGTAATTGTTGCTCTGGTTATGTAAGTGTCTTCATGCTGCATTGTGGGTTTCATAATGTCCTATTAGAGCTCTGGTTAGCCAGCAGATCTGTCTTGCCACCAGCTGTACGAAAATACTTTCAGAAAAGTGCACTCCCAGTGGAAGTTATTCAGGTTTTAATGAGCAGGATGGTTTATGATCTTTGCTAATAAAAATGAAGCTGGAAGAGAACACTTTCTTGCCAGAATGTGTTCTTCTCAGTACTGCCAGAAATTGCAGGCTGTGCATAAACTGTTGTAATTTCAAGCATGTTCTGTCAGATTATGAATATGTATTATTTTGTTAAGTGTTACAGCATGACCATATAAATAGTACTAATCCTGTGTGCTGAGATGGGAATTCCCATCATGTGTAATGATACCAGCAACAGAATAGAATACTAATGTGTCTTCTTAAATAGTCAGTGAAAAGAAGTTAGTGACCTCCCTGCTCAGGAACTCTCTTCAGGCAAAAGACCTAAAGTGGTTCAGCTTCTCCACCTCTCCTCAGCCCCTGAATTCCCAGAGGAACAGCATATATTAAGAACTAACTGCCTACAGCTTGTGGGCTTACAAAATATCACTCCAGGTTTTTTTTTCCCTTTATGACAAAAGCTGTTTGAGAGCACTCTTTCACTTAGAAATAACCTGAACAGTTAATAAGTCTCTTAAAATGTGTTCCTGAATTGACAGCCTGAAACAAATGCTAATACAACATTTAACCTGGATGTTGGAAACTGTATTGTACTAATAAATTAGAAAAACAATATCTGAGACAGGCACAGATTTCTTTCCTGCTTTGCCTTTCCCAGCCCCAAGGAAAACATATTTAAAGCAATTCTAACCTGTGTGCTGGGGTCACACTCCCAGATTCTTTCTGTGCAGTTGGATTGATCTTGCTGTCAGAGCTGAGCCACGAGTTTGTCTTGCTACTTTGCCACAGTGTCTTGGAAAACAGCAAACTGGAATATGGAGGAATAAAAGTCTCTAATAAGCTCTGCAGTTGGCCTGGGAAGATGTCTTGCTGTCTTCCTGAATCTTTATTTACTCTCATTCTACAAAACATAGTGTATTATCTCTCCTGGAAAGAAGTTTGAGCCTACCATCAGTATTTTTCAGTAATATCTATTTCTTATGCTTATGAAGTTTGAGCCTACCATCAGTACGTTTCAGTAATATCTATTTCTTATGCTTATTTGGATGAATGATGACCTGTTATTATCTGGAAGAGTTTTTGTGATGCTTTGCCTGTGCCAATATTCCAGTATTTTCAGCATAAAGCACCTTACAGCATCTTGTACATTATATATATGTTCAGGCTAAACCAGTTACCTATTTCAGCTCTTTGCTAGTAGGTACCATGTGTTTTCTAGTGAGTTAGAAGGTGTTTGAGACAGAGGATGTAGGATGGCCACAGTGATGGTGAGACTATTCAGACCAAGTCATCATCTGCACTAGTGAAAGAACAAGAGCAACAGTGTGTGTAGGTAATGAGGTATTAATCTGTTCACAGAGGAACTATTTGAATGTTCCATATCCATAAGTACTCTAATATTAGCCTAGTATTTCTTTTTTTCCTTCTTCCTCCTCCATTTGTTAGCTCAGCACTGATAAAGAGAACCAAATTATATCTAAGCCCTAAATTTGACCATAAATCATTGATCAGTGTCTATAGTACAAAACCAGACAAATATTGGGTGTGTAGCTGAAAGACTGATGTGGTAACACTTGTGTTTGTTGTCTGGATGTATTTGTTTGAGCTTGCTTTGGTTTGGATTATTTTTTCAGCATATCCTTTGCTTAGTGATAGGTTTGATTTTGATGATATAGTTTGTTGTGGTACAGTAATCTGTGTTGTGTTTTTGGTTTGTGTGTGACAGCTGAAAGATTTTATGTTGTAGTAAGACATAGGAGGGTCTGCAAATGTGCAGCAGGAGCTAAGGCCTTCATCCTGAGGACACCAAAGGTGTGGGCTGAAAGCCAAGAGGTGCATTTATTTATTGCTGTGCTGGAACATGGGACTGAGAGCTGAAGGATTCTAAGTATTTAAAGAACCATCATGATGTTTGGGTTTACTTCCAACAGTAGAGCTAACTTAAAACTAGGATTTCCTTGTGGTTCTACAGTTGGTGCTCAGCTTCAGAAATCCCCAGTATTTTGTTGTTTGGGGTTTGTTTCTGAAGTTACAGATATGTCCTGTGTTGTTTCAGAATGGCATAAAAAGAAACCTGTATTCCTGCCACGATTTGCTTCCAGGAAAACAGATCTAAGGAAATACAACAGATTGGGAAATCTCATGTTGGAATAACTTTGTATGTGCTGTCAAACATTTATCAGAAGTTAATACTCTTAGGCATGATGGCTCTGGGAACTTCTTTCAGATGATTTATTACATTTTTGCTGTCGCATTCAGTGTTGAATAAAACTTGTAATCAAAATTGGACTCGTAGTTTGCCCCACGTTCATTTTTTTTAGGGACTCCTCTGAGTTGAAAAGAGTGAGACAGAACTGTGTAGTGAGTGTTCTGTTGTTTCAGCTCTTGCTTTGATCCTGTGCAGCAGAACACACTGCTCTGTGCTTCTTTTGTTTAGAAATCTTCTCCAAGTCATGTAAAGGTAATTCCAATTGATCACAAGTCTGTGGCTGTCTGTGCTTCTGAAATGGTATTGATCAAATTATCTCTTTCCAGGGAACAAACCAACTTCACCTCTTTCAGTCTAAATGCTTGTTCTGTGGGAATATGTATGTTTGAAAATCACTTTCTTTTTACTATCATGATCATATCTGAGCATAATTCTAAAGAGTAAGGTGATCAAACAGGTGGTTTGATCCTTTGATGGCAATCTTCATGTAGACAGTCTATTAACCCTTGGGGAGAAAAAATTTGCAATATATTGCACAGTGTCTGTGGATTACACAGGAGTTAGTCTGTGTGACATACTTGATATATCAGTCAGGCCTCATCTGTTTACATTATTGAAGAACTGAAGGTAGAGGCATATTGATCACTTGCTTGAAATTGAGACTGTTCCTCATGGAAATCTTTTAACAGAGGGAGCTCCTGTTCACATGAAAACAGAGCAGACATGGGAAGGGAGAAGAGGGGAGTAGTACTGGTGTTTCTCTTCTCTGCATAAGGCTGAAGCTGATAATAATGGAATGTCCCAGAAACAGAAGAGAAGTCAGTGTTCTAGATACAAAAGTCATGAAATCGTGTGGGAACTGCTGAACACAGGATTAGGACAGGAGAGAGGAGCATGTTGTGTAGAAGAAAAATCCAATTTATAAGGCTTAATAGGTAAGGAGGAAGGAAATTAACTAAACAAGAAATGGCCTAATTTTTAGTAATAACAGCTAGATGCCTCTCTGGAGAGGAAAAAAGTATGAACAGCAGATGTCTTGGAGGATCTCTGAAGATCCAGAGCTCAAGAATTGTTTGGGAAATTATGTTTGTTGTTTTCGCTTTGCCTAGAGTTCCCTTTTTAGCTGCAGCAATAAAACTGAGCTGCAAGTTGTATGGAAAACTTCAGACAGATTTTATCATCTTTACATGCTGACACCTATCTCTGAGTTCGTAACAGTGTTAAACAGCAGAGAAATAAATATTTCTGGGATTAGGAATTATTTGATCAAGCATGACATCTAATTCATGCTAAGGCCAGTGGCACCCTTCAAGTATGTATTTCACCCTGCTGGTTTTTAAGGGAGACACCCTTTTCATTCCCTGAGTCTGTCTCCTTTTAGCAATTGTGCATCCCCAAAGAGTGAATTGTGAGCCTAGAGTGAGGATAGAGGGGGAAAACTAAACCACTGACCAATATGGAAGGAGAGAGAGAGCTGAGGAAAATGAGGAACTACTTGTTGTCCTGATAGTCTAAAGACCTGATGTTTGAACAGGCTCATTCCCACCAAGAGGCAGCAGAAGGTGTTTGTGTCCTGAAAACGTGTCAAGAGAAGCCTATCAGAGCAAGTGTCTGGGTCTAACTGAGGGAAGTGTAAGACTAGAGGCATTTCTGTTGTGAGGTTCACATTTGGAGGCTGCATGTGTGTGAGTGTG
The DNA here is from genome assembly GCF_000695815.1 of Acanthisitta chloris. NCBI lineage: Eukaryota > Metazoa > Chordata > Aves > Passeriformes > Acanthisittidae > Acanthisitta > Acanthisitta chloris. The sequence continues at coordinate 52,724 of NW_008681899.1, forward strand.
TTTGTCCCCAGTAGAGGAGGAATCTGTCAGGCATATGCTGGTTTGGAGCAGATATTTTATACCCTCCTCTGCAGACCTAGTGTCCTCCACAGCTCAGTATTGTCTGTCCCTACATGTAGTGGCAGAAATAATTTGATTGTCCAAATCAAAGGTTTCTTCAGATTTTGTGGCTCCTCTCCAGTTCAGTTCCCTTGGGCCCTGGGAATTGATTTGCACTCCAGTCCTGCCTCAATATGGATTCAGAAGAAAAGAGCCTGTACATGCATCAGATCCAGGGGACCAAGTGTCAACCTAGTCACAGCAGCTTGAATGGTTGACTGGGTGAGCCAGCAGTGCCATGAGAGACATGAGGTTAAGGTGAAGTCCAAATGTCCTTTATTGATTTTATTTGTCAGGCCTGAATATCAAACCCACTGTAAAATTTCAGCAAAACTGTATACGTGCTGTGACTTAAGGTGGATGAAAAAGTGTGGATTCAAATGGTTTTTTTTCTCTTACCACTCTCAACTTTCTAATACTCCTCCAAAACATTTTGTGAACACTGTATGGTCTAAATGGTTTCCCATACAGATTACAGTAGGTTCTTCATCCTGCACAAGCAAGTTTGATATTCCATAGAGACTGCACCAGGTCAGGGTCATTACTTGACAAGTCCTGCTGAGCAAGATGAGAGCCTCAAAGGGAAACCTGAATTGCTGGTTCAGGATCTAGCTGAACAGGAAAGGCCACAGTCTTCAGCTGTAGACAGGATTGTAAATGCAACAAAGGGATGTTGAAGAGGAACAACTTTAGTTCTTTTAATTTAAACAATTGCCCTTAGACTAGTACTCTGCAGGTGTTCCCAGGTCAGAAACAGGCTATATAATTGCACCAGAGGCTCAAAACTGGTTGAAGATACTTTTACAAAGAAGTGACAGAGGTTGTGTTCTGGCATAGTAGACTTACTGTCAGTGTATTAATCTTCTGAAAGATCTTGGTCAAATAATTTGCTTCATATAAATTAAGCAGTAACAGGCATTTTCTTTATAGAGCACTTTTTAGGATTTTGAGGGTCTCAAAGAGATCAGAAAACTTTTTGAGGAGTGCAAATTTTGAGAATTTGTTGACCTCTTGGGTTCTTTGTGGTATCTTAGTGATTAGTGAGCAGAAAAATCTGGTAATATCACGGTGCAAATTTTGAGAATTTGTTGACGTCTTGGGTTCTTCGTGGTATCTTAGTGATCAGTGAGCAGAAAAATCTGGTAATATCACAGCTACAGTTAACAGCTCACAAAAAAATGAGAGCCTGAGATGGCAGAGGAAGAGAGTTAAATCTGAACTAGTTCCTAGTCAGCAATAATTGCATCTGGTTTCATGATGATAATTGCATTTATTTTAAATAATGTGCAACTGTTTCTCTGATAAAAATAAGTGAGGTAAAGACACAAATATTCCCTTCCCCAAAAGTTCCAACCCTTCATCCTTCCCCCCCAAAACACATGATATTCCAAATATTTTTTTCTCCATTTTCTTTCATCTTCTGCATTTCTCTCTTGCCTCTTTTTTTTTTGACAGATTTACCTTTCAGGCAGTTCTTGTCAGCTCTTAAGTAATCTGAATCCCTGATTGCCAATTCTTGAACTAGGACTGACATCACCCTGGCACTGCAGCTCGTGCTGGTGCCTTTTCTGAGTAGGTTCCTGAAGCTGTGCTGGTCTGGCTGTGTTTAGTAGGTAGCCTGAGGATTCAGAGATCATGCTAACCTCTATAGATCTGTTACCCTCACTCTTGTCAGAATCTCCTCATGGATACTGGTGGGACTCTTCTCCTGGCTGGCAACTTCATAACATTTTTTGTCTAGAAGGTGTTAAAACAAGGAATCAAACCCAGTCAGTAAACCTCACACTATGCTAGATGCTGTTGTTCCCTCTAGTAGATGATCCATGTACCAGTGGCTCTGGATATTCTTCCCACAGTAGGAAGTCTGTTTTTGTAGTAGAATACATAATAGATCAAGTAAAACCCTAATAAACCTTAAAATCATGACTAGACTTACATCATGTATGGTTACATGAATTTTAAGAAACTGAGTGGTAAGCACTGCTCCTGCTGCTGATTCTTCTGCTGGGAGTCTTAGGCAGTGTCACTGCTTGAGACATTAGGTCAGTGGCTTTAGCAGGTGACAGTGATGACTGAGTTAAACTTGTAGATAGAGAAATGTTTGTGAGCTTGTCAAGTGTGGGTACAGCCCTAGTAAGATCTCAATATTTATGTCATTTTAGCTTTTTCAGAAGAACAATATTGGGGAAAAAGCTAATATGTTTCCTACATGTTCCCAATATTTGCAGTTGACCACTGAGGTTGATGCTCAAAATAAAGACAAACAGGGTTTGCCAAAGGTTATCTAAGAGTTTGAGTTCAGTGCAATTAGAAAGACCATCAACATAAAACTCCTTTTAATCAACTTCTTGACTGTCCTCCTTGAGCTGAGAATCCTGGTAGAATTAATCCTTCAATGCAAGACTGAGTAGCTCTCAGTGCAGGTGTGGACATCAATATTTAAAGGTAAAATATGTCAAATAAATAACAGAGTTCCTAGAATGGATACAGGTGCCTAAAACAAGAAAGTCAGAACAGATTCTTAAATACCTTTTTGAAAAGCCTGATAATAAGCTAACTAATTAATTTCTTTAATCAAGTGAGGTGAAGCACAACAGGATTAACAAAATAGCTCAACCTGCATTATTATGACAGAATGATCCCAGGGTAGGGCTGTGCTGGGGCAATTATTATTATAGAAGATTGATCCCAGGGTAGGGCTGTGCTGGGGCCATGACTTCTGTCTCCCAGCCACGATGTCTCCACAGTCAGAACCTTGATAAAAGTACTCAGACCTGACATTGCTCTAGGCCATTTAACCCAGGGGAATGGGAAGGGTGAAGGGGCCATGGGAGAACAGTTATTCCAGCACTGTAACCTGAGGTGAATATATAAATTTGCAAATCCTGTTTAATCCGTTTCTCAGAATTTCCAGGTTTATAGTCCACGTGAGAGTACAGTGTCCTACATCCAAAGGACATTGGTCAAGCAGCTGCCCATAATTATACTTGTATGTCCTGGATGTTGGTTGTTACTCTCGAATCGGTCAGCCCTGGATGATGCTAGTGGTGTTAATTTACATTAACATCTCGCCGCTCTTGGGTTACCTTGAAGACCTGTGGGCTTTGCTGTGCTCACAGAAGGGGAAGCCTCCTGGGTGACATGTCTGTCATCAGATTGAAGCCATTTCTAAACCCTCTGAATGTTTGATCTGTGCCAATAATCTAGATTCTTTGTAGAGCCAATGGAGAGAAAAGATTCGTTTCTCTCAAGGTGTCCCTTTTAGACACCTGTTTTAAGTATTTACAAGGAATAGTTTATGCAAACCTATCTCTTTCTTAACTGACTAAGAGGCATATATAGGTGCTAAATTTCTCAGGCAGCTGAAAGAAATTCATCCTTAGCTACTACTGTTGCTGCAGAATGGTGTGGAAGTAAGGGAGGATTATTTTTAAAAGCAGAACTTGCAGCTACAAGCAATCACTTGATATTCTCAGCAATCTCTTTGAAAAGAGATTCTTTCATTTTGAAAAGATGGCTGAAATGTTTTAAGGCATAAGATATGAAAAGCTTTGCATGCTTTCCAAGGTTAAAAGGTACTTGAGATGGTCATTATACTGGATATGTTCCAGCTCTCAACCTTGGCTAGTAAGCATTTTAACTCATGCAGACTTGTGTAAGCCAGAAGAATTGATGCTGTGGTTTGAGATGAACAGTAATGCCTTCATGTTTGAATTCATGTTTAATTGTAAGATAGGGATTGGAATTTGTTTAACCTTAAATATTTAGAAGTACCGTAAGAGACCATGGCTGAAAGCATCAGTAAATAATGAAGTTACCTAATTGAAAACAAGAGCAGACTCTATGGCCATATAGATCATTGGAAGACTGTACAAGAGCTGGATTGAAAACATGATGAGGAATTCAAGCTGAATTCCTGAAACTCTGAGGGCAACCACGTGAAATATGAGTAGTGCTTCTTAAAATAGATCGTTCTATTAATAGAAGCCTGAAGTGATGCATCCATGCTGAAATGCTTTGGCTTGGTATCAAGTGTAGTTTGCTCTCTGACATTTGGAAATAGCTCTCAAAATGATGATCATGTTTAGACTTAGGATGCATTAGATATTCTTTTCACTAGGATGCCTTGGCTGTATTTTTGCCCTTGTTACCTAGGAATGCAGAGAAGACAACACTATGAATGATAAGCAAGCTTTTAGTCTAATGTCTGCATTGTTTTCTTCCTACCAAGGCTAAAAAAAAAGTATCATGAGACATCAGACTCCTACAGAACACATTTAATTAATTAATTTGTAAAATTATCTACTACTCTTCTATTCAGATGAATACAAGTATGCATCTGAGAGTGTAAACACAGCTGTGTCTGCCTCTTTCTAAAGAGATTACCTAAGAATTCTGCAGTGCAAATGATGGATGGTTTCCTCCACAAATTTTTCATTGACCTCTTCTAAAAGACTCCTGAAAATATTAGGTTTGGCTGTGACAGCTCTGTTTCTGTTCCAGTGCTGCCAAATGCAGAAGCATTTTGCTCCATAACTTCGATATTCTGAGCTTGGAGTGACATACACTGCTTCTGCATTCTCTCTGGGATCAGGATATTTGTGCTTCTGGAGTGTCTTTCTTTTGCAACAGAGAGAAATAGTCCCTTTTTTTATTATTTTCCAGGGATATTACAAATGAGTCCTCCAGACTGTGTTTTTCCACCTTAGCATGTGAACCCAAACCTTGTGCATGGTAATTGTGTTGCTATCAACTGAAAGCATGGGTTGGTGCAAACAGCCTCCAGGATGTTATGCCATGGCTGTGATCAGTGAATTTAGATTTATTTATTTACAACTTTTTCACCACCAGGGACTTGATTAAATAGAATAAATAGTTGCTTGGAGAGGTTTTTATGGGTTTAACAATCAGCAGTGGGATGAAACACGTGGAGCTCTCCACCGAGTGCCACGTTCAGGCTGAAGATTAAATGCAGAATACCAATGGTGTGGCTTGTTTAATTTTTCCTTCTGCTTATTATGACAGTCATTGTCTGGGACTATCAAATTAGAGACGTAGCATTGTGCTGCTTCTTCTCTCTCGTGCCTGTGATATTACCATAAAGAGAGAATTTGGGGTCTGACAATACTTGCTAGATGTTTTTATTGCAATCTCCATAAAATTACTGGGAAATACCTGTTACCAGACACTGCTCTTAGTGACATGAAAACTAACATGCTAGAGAAGATTTGTTTTGTTGAAGTTTGGTACAAATTCATAGCTATTTTAGGAAATATGCTGAAAACTCGAGGCTATGCTGTCTTTTGGTCCTGAGAAGAAAATACTGTAGACCAGAGTTTGGGTGAGGGAACAAGTTCTTTGCCACCATCTCTTGTGTTGCCTCTTTTTTGTCCATTAGGCTAGAAATGCTCCCTCCATTTCTTTGTCTTGGAACATGTAGCAGCAGAGAATTAGGATGCTGAGAGCAAATCTTGTCAAATGAGCTGCCTCTGCATGTCTGTTAGGCAGCCCATGTCATTCTAACTTGATGCTACAAGAAGCATAAATTAAAAAAAATCACATTATCAATGACTTCTAGACCTTTTGCTGCAAAATTAGTACCGAGTAATTAAGAGTAAAGAGAAGCTAATCCATGGTCATACTTTATACAAACTTGTTTGTGCCTTGTCCAGAAATCTTCACACTGTCAAACATCTCTAACAGAGAGAATTAGGATGAAGTCAAGGCTGTTTTCCTTTGGCACCAGTGAACTCTGAATGTGGCTGTACTGGGTGCTGTGTGTGTCTCATATAGCACAGTCTGTACAGGCAGTGTTAGGTGCCATTCTCTAAGCACTGTAACAGGTAATACCAATGACAGTACATATTACTTAAATTCAGATTAAGTTGGAGCTGTTAATTTCCATATTAGCAAGAGCCTGTTTTTCTAATATGTTCTTTGCTTACCAAGACTTCCAGCCTTGCATGACACTGACTGTTCTAAATTGTTTCCTATATTTTTATTTTCAGAGAATAAAAATATTGTTGAACCTGGGACTATTATGCCTTGACTTGCTGTATTTTTTCTACTTCTGGCTGAAGTGCCAACTGTGAAAAAGGCTGCCCAAAAATACAGCCTGTAGATTTTTCTATTGATTGCAAGGGTAAAACTGGATTATCTCACTCCTGTTTTACCAGCTCAGTTTTTCACTTTTGTCTTTCCTCTTTAATTCTGTTTTTTCTGTTTTGAATTTCCTCAATTTGAAATAATCTCATTAGTAAGAGGATCACAGACTAATAAGCCATTTTTTCATGTTATTTTCATCTATTTAGCATTCGTTTGGAGTGAAATGATGCAGTATAGATCCCTTGGAAAATGCCTGTACGTGTAGCCAGTTGTCAGTCACTTAGCATCCCATGGAACTCTCCCCAAAGACCTGTGTGGTAATCACAAAACCTTAGAGAAATTGGCAGAAGGAAAGTGATTGACACAAATCTCATTTCAGTAAGCTTCTTATGCTGAATAATAAGACCTGTTTGCTACTTGCAGGATTTATATTCACTTTATTTGTATGATTGCTAGCAAACATCCTCAGTGTCCAGGAAAGTCAAAGTGGTTCTCAGAGATTCAATTCCTGACAAAATAGGAGAAAGATGTAGTCATGTTTTCTGGATTGTTTTTCCTTTCCTTTTACTTTTAGAGGTAAATGAATGTAACTGATGTCTGATAAAAAGGGAGGTCTATGCCACAGGTTAGTAATCTGCCAGCAGATTAATTCTGTTTGATTTTGAGGTTTGGGTACTGGTAATTATTGGAATGTAATGGCCAAAGTGTTCTCTTGCTGAAATGACCAATAGCCACAATTTGGCTCTGAAATGTGTATCTTATGGCTGTGGCATTGAAATGCCTGAAAACCTCATTGATTAAAACCATGAGTGCTTTAAAAGACTGACACAAATAGCTCTGGTTTCTTCCCATTAAAAAAGTGCAAGCATACAAGATTTTAATTAAATATTGATGTACTATTTAAACTGTTTTCTTGTTCGAATTTGAAATCAAGACACTGAAAATCTTCTTTCATTTTTCACCTCCAAAATGAAATTCTGTATATGAGAACCTGAAAGCATGTCAGAAATATAAATGTGTAATAGAAGAAATAGAGCTGTTTCCAGAATATTGTTTTCCCAGGCATTGCTGCTTTTCTTTAGCTTATAGCATTTCTTGGATATCCATTTATTGGATTATAATTGGACTGATACTTATTTTTAATTCCTAGAAGATGATATTAATTTTCTTTCGGGTATTGTTCTTGCAAATGCAATGTGAAAGCACAATTTTTTATTTGGGCTGCAACATGCATAAGACAGTGAGAATGGGAGTCTGGTCTGGAAGAAATGAAGGTCCTCACTTTTCTGCTGCTATTAAGTCCTCACTGAACTTAATAGCAATTTATCCATGGAATATTAGCAGTGAGTCAATATCTTCCTGGGGCAAAAGAGGGAAAAGATGAAGAATAATAGTGCACACAGGTAAAACTGCTGTAGGATTATATTTCTTGCTGGTGCATGAAGTACACCCCATATGGCTCAGTTTCAGAATTTAAACTGTCTGAGACTGGTTAAAATCTCAGTCAATATTCTACACAAGGCATTGTTAGGGACAATTCCCATGCAGAATTTATAATCTCATCAGACACCTGAGATATTCTTACTTTCTTTTCCCTAACCAAAGTAAATTTCGATAGGAATGCCATGTAAAAATTCATCAGCACTGGGAAAGATTGGTTGAGGATTTCGAAGAAGGGAAAAAATCAGACTCATATATATATATATTTGTTATATTTTTGCCTTCACTGACAGAAATTCAGTTTTTATACTAGATAGTTTGGTACTGCAGTTTAGATTAACTCTTCAAACTCTTCTTAGTCACTGTGTATTGGGCAACTCCTGAACAGGCTCCTGCTTTAACCACAACTTTCTGAATAGCATTTTTCTCATTTTTTAAATTCTGTTTAAATAATGAGGAATAAGAAGTATGAACAGTTTCCAGCCAAACATCCAACCAACTATTTAGCTACCTTTATTGATAAAATTTTGTGTAATGAGTAGTATAGTGGATTTTTTTCCTATGTCATGCCTAAACAATGCTTCTAGCAATCCATAACCTGTGACTTTGTAGGATGGTGATGATACAAACTGGTAAAATCTAAGAAATAAGAGAATCTGTCTGATCGACCTAGTGCTTATCAGTGGGCAAAATAAATCTGTCAAAATAGTGCAATGAGTATTTAAATGGTGAAAAGATTAACTGAAAACAACACAATGTTGCAAGGGGGAAAAAAATGCAGCTTTATTGAGGGAAATTTAGGACAGTTTGAATGTGAACATGTCACAGAGAAATCACCAGAGAATCAGTAATTCACCCATAGTTAATGGTTTGCCTGCTATAAATATCATTTTATGGAGGGTTAATCCTCATCTTTTCATGGTCTGGCAGCTATTTCTGATGGTTTTCAGCTACAATTTAGTATGGACTTGGGAGAAGCAAATTTGCCAGCTAACATTGTGTTCTCTCTGTAGTAGCTGGGGATTTTGGTTGACAGAGATCATCCAGCTCTGGGGTGACTTGAGGGAGAGGGTTCTGCCCAATTTATTCAGTGCAGTTAAGGATGTGAAACTGTGGAGTCTTTTAAATGTTCTGTTATTCACCCACCAGCCAACACAGAATTCATCACATGCCATCTACGCTGTCAGAAAGAAGATAGAGAACTTGTCAGAGAAGTTAATTCTTAACGACTTCAGTCTCTAAAGGCAGTGAGGGTGTCTGAACTGGGACACCATCTGTTCAGCTGAGCTGGTTTCTAAGCCAAGTTGTGTCTCTGTGCTGTAAAGACCTGGTCAATTTGACTTGTGACTCTTATTCATCCTGTGGGGTTGGGTTTCCTTTTGAAAGACACCAGGATTTAGACAAAATTCTTATTTGCTTGTCCCACCCTGCTATGGGTACAGGTAGAATATGTTATGAGACTTTAGAAGCTTGGAAACATTCCCAAATTTACATCCCGTGTGAATTTAATACTGGGTGAATTTCCCTCTACCAAGACCCAAGCCAAAGAAGAACTGAGTGGTGAAGAGGTCACACAGCTATTTGGGGAGTTTTGACTGTGATAACAATAATTGTTGCAGAAAATTGAGTGATAGTTTGGCTGAAATGAAGAATAAGGGAAAGAAATAAGTCATTAGCAGGAAAGAGATAAAGGGATAGAGGAGAACTTGGCTGATGGAAATGTCTTACCTATATCTTAACATGTTCCAAAAGGACATGAGAGAAACTGAGACAGGGAATGAAACACACATTCTATCCCTTTGACTAAACTCGAGTCATTCTGAAGGTGTTTGTAGTACAGAGTGATTACTTTCACACTTCTGGCAAAGGTTTTTAATTGTGCATGTGCTAAGTATATGAAAGGCTGTGCTTCATTGTGTTTGCCTGCAAATGTAAAGGGATAAACATGGCAGAACTTAAAAACTTTCACATTCATTTGGCAGAAATTCCCATTCATTTTACAGAAAATTCAGGGCAGTCCATAAAAATGCCTCTCCCTTCCTCCCCTTCCTCCTTCCATTTCAGTCTTTATCCTAAATTTCTTATCAGGTTGGAAAGTTTACCTGGGCAAGCCAGTCACTGGAAACTCAGTGCTTCTGTTAAAATGCCAGTGGTGCCCTAGTTATGCTCATCAGCTCAAGTCTCCACGTGATATGTGGTAGAGTTTTTTGCAGGAAATGTTTTTGTGGCTTTTTTTTCCAAAGGCTGATTACAAGGTGTTTGCCATATTCAGTACAAATTTGGTACAGGTTAAGTGTATTAGCTCAAAATTTTGTTGTGTGAACGAGATGTTACTGTTAATCTTTAGGTTTAGGTGGCATTTTCTGTTCATTCTGCTGGGGGGTATGTTGTAAGGTTTGCTGTATTTAAAGATGGTATGGAACAGATTATTATTCTAACACCAGAGTAGAATTTCAGGAGCTGTGATGTAGGAATCTGTCAGTACAATCCTGTGTGCATGGGGGACATCAGTGCACTGGATTTTTTTCAGTGGTGTGTCCAAGGGGATTGGCAAGTTAACTTTGTGTGACATTAAACTGGAGGTGTTCCTGTTTAATAAATAGGAATTTATTTCTCAGTGGTCCTGCCAGCTATCCCTGAGGAAAACATTCTGAATTCACACAGTTGGAGGACATGCACTTACTTAAATGCTTGTGCACCTTTTCACAGTAGAGACAGTTCTAAAAGTGGTCAGCAGAATTATGTCTAGAAACTTGTATTTTCTGTTTTGCTGTGTAACTCCTAAGCTCTGTCTCTTCCCCTGCCAAAGTACCAGCTCTTCTTCCTATAGAGAGCAGAACCTGACACAGTAGGATATAGTAACTAAACTAATCCAAACAATTTCTGAAATCCCATTTTCTGTTACAAAAAGCTTTTTATTAAATTAGAGATATTAATTGCTTTCCACTTTGCCACATTGGCTGACAACAATCTACAATACAAAACCTGAGGTAATTGCTATGATTTGCAGCAATGAGATCTTTCCATTTTTGGCATATCATCTTGCAATTTTTCTAGCGTTCAGATTCTAAATAGCTGAAAGGAAGCTGAAAGGAAAAATTCAAAATAATTTATAAAAACATCTGTTAAGCTCTACAAATGCTTTATTTAACCTCTGACACAAATAAAGAATGCCTTTTTCCCCAGAAATAAATGTTGACCACATAGTTCATCTGGGAAAACAAAACCAACCCAAACCCAACCACTCCTACTCCAGTCCATCTGTGATTGAGGGATAAGTCCCAGTCTTTACAAGGGTTTGTCCTTTCATTCCAGTTTCAGTGTCTCCTCCTTTCTCTGATTGATGTGTTCATTTAAAAGAAGAATTCTTTGGACTTCTTTTCCTTGCCAGAAGTTCACATAGTGTCAGAAGGAACAGTGTACTTCAGAGGGGCTGAGAGGGGCAGTGCTTCCTTTTCTCTCTGTTTAATGGAGGTCAAATTTCCAGCAATTTTTTTGCCAACTCTCATTCTTCATTGCTGTAGTTTGAAGTCCTGTTTGGTTCATCAGGTGACTGAACTGAGTATCTATGGCAATACCAGGCACAAGAACATTTGGATTGTGAGACAGAAGCTCTAAGAAGCAAGAAGAAATCAGATTTGAAACAGAGTTGATTTAGAAGCTCAAAATGCAGATCTAGGATTAAAAATTACAGAAACTCTGAAAACTGTTCAGCCTGTTTATTGAGGGAGCTGGCAGAGTTGATTTAGAAGCTCAAAATGGAGATCTAGGATTAAAAATTACAGAAGCTTTGAAAGCTGTTCAGCCTGTTTATTGAGGGAGCTGGGAAAGTCCTGCAGAATTCTGGAAATGTTCCTGCATGACACATTTAGGTGTATTTTGATCAATGCTGACTTTTCATGCTTGCTAGTTAAACACATGTTTTCTAGACTTCAACTTCTCACTGGGTGTAATTGTAGATTTGGAACATTAACCTTTGATATTAGCAGCTGATGTGTCCTGCAGCATCAGTGACAGCTAAAACTGAAGGGAAAGGATATAAATAAATGATAAATATGGGTTTAGGAGCTTTGGTAGTTGAAACTCTTGAAATGGATTGACTTAGAATTCTTTGAGCTCCAGAGACTGTGCTTTGTTTATTTGTTTTTCCTCTCCCCACAAAAGAAGACAATGTTCCGGAACGAGATCTTTTGCCATTAAACAAGACATTCAATGTCTGTGCCCTTATGATCCAGAATAAAACTTTTAGATGCTCTGTTTTATCACTGAAAGACTGTACTGAATGTGCCTATTGTGACAGGGTTACTCTGCTTTTGGTTTGGTTTGGGCTTTTGGTGGTCTGGGCTTTTTGGGTTGGGGGATTTTTAAGGCTTTTTTTTTTATCCTCTGAGAGTCTTCTGGTAAATAGGAAGCAATATGAGAGAGGCTTCTCTCAAAATCTTTAGCTACACATCTCTCCTCTATTATAGTCCTTACATGTTTTTCCTTTTTCTCTGTGTCTTGGACACACAGTGCAATGCAGTCATTCTGTGGCAGAAATATGCTGATTTCTCAATGTATCATCATTTCAGGTTTACTGGTCCTAGACATTATGAAATTTAAAAAAACCCCAAACCTGTTTGACTTCTAGTGAAATCTTTCTGAATGTTGTCATTTTTGCATCAGAAAAAAATGCCAGAATGTAGCAGATTAAGTGATTAAGAGGCCAACACAACTTCTGAGGGATCATTCCATCTGAAGTCTCAGATCTCTGCTCTCCTGGGAGAAAAGACAGAATCTGTCACTGAGGGATAGTGTTGGTCTGCAGGTCAGGAATGATGCTTGTTATTGCTGGTGAAAACTGTCTGGGCAGTTGACATGACCCAAAATAGACCCTTTGCTGCCCAGAGAAAGAGTTCATGAAATCCTGTCTGATGCTTGACCTGTGGGTCCTGTGTGCACAGATCCTATTTCTGCTGCACCAGGAACGTTGTAGGAATTGCTCCTTCCTTTCTTCCCAGGCAATGGGAAACACCTCACAATGCCCATCACAAATTAATACTCTATCCGTTGCTAAAATCGTCAAAAAGGTGCTCAAGCTGCACTTGAGAGCACAGAGAAATTTATGTTGGAGGGAAGTTGGGTTCTTTTAGACTCTCCAGCTCTGCCAACTTCCCTGCATAGGACCTGAGGATTAGTTCAGTCAGAAGAGGAACATACAAACAAAACAATAAAACATGGCACAAAAATGGGAGAAGTATTGAGGTTCTTAAAAATTCAAAGTGGGCTTTGTGTTATGAAAATCAAAATCTTATATTATACATAGCTAAAAACTGGCCGTGGGAAATAATATTTTTGTGCCTTTTTTTTTTGTGCTAGAGTTTGAATTATTTTAAAACGAAGTGGTTTTTTTGAATGATCTATGGATCTAGATGTATGATCCTGTTCAGAAAAATCATAATTCATAATTTCCTAGTAGGAGTTCTGATATTGTGGTAGATTGACAAAAGTGTAGACATATCATTCTTTAATTATAAAACTTAGAGAGCTTTTAATCCTCCCAGGGTTGTAATCAGGAGATGTCACAATCAGTTTCTGTTGTTCTTGTAGTGATACATAGGATTTTAATTTAAATTGTCCCTCCAATCACTTGAAAGGAAAGATGGTAGCATGGTCAATTAAATTCAGACTTCTGTAAATTATTTTTATTGCTCATCATTCATGCAATGGCACCTTGATGTAAATAGGCAATATCTTACTAGGCTTTGGGGATGTGGATTTTAATCACTGCAAGTAGCCAAGGAATTTAATGACTTAATGATAAGTCCACCCGTTTTAATGGGAACTGTGTGCTAATTAATTAGTAGAGGTAGTTTGTCAGCTTTTTAAGAAACATTGATAACTAGGCTGCATTTGCCCTTTGGGAATGTGAATAATTGACTAAGTTTAGCTTCCAAATCAGTTGAATCAGGGAGGTGGAAAGATTGCTGCAGATGAACAAAATGTTGTGATTTTTCTTCTAATAAAACAAAACTTCAGAGTTTTATGTTCAGTTGAACAAACAAACAAACAAAACCTCCTTTTGGTCTGAATATAAATCTAAGTTACATCATTTCATGTATTAATTTCAAACCTGGAGTGAACTAAGGAGAAACAAAAGTCTAAGTTTTCTGTACTAGTGGAGAGCAGAAAGGATTTTCTTGTTCCCTTTGTCCAGTAACTGAAGAGGTTAGAGCTAAGGTTTGGGACAAGTGCCTTCCAGGGTCTGATCACTTTTGCAGTAGGGATGTGAGAAAATTAATCAGCTGAAAAGATACAGGAAAACTCTGACATGTCAACTTCTCTGCCAGGATCGAAAATGGTAATTTGCAGGAGGCACAAAACAAAGTCAAGCTATAGCTCTTCCATGAGCATAAAATTGATTCACATTTGCAACTGCCACTTATACAAACAGATGTATTGGTATCTGCAGTTTTATTATCCGAGTCAGGAGATGCTGGATAATTTCCCTTTGCTTAGTTTTTATGGGATAGTTTGTTTTGAATTTCTTTCTTCTTTTGTCATATGCTCAATTCCAGTATATCCCAGAACACCATTCCTCACCTTTGCTCAGATGCTATTTTCTTTCTGAAGTTTTTCTTTCTTTCATAGAATCATAGAAGGTTTGGGTTGGAAGGACCTTCCAAAGATCATCTAGGCCAACCCTCCTGCCATGGGCAGGGAGATCTTCCACTAGATCAGGTTGGCTCAAAGTCCCATCCAAATGGGTCTCGAGTCTTTTCACCTTCCAGACTTGATCAGGGCTTCACCTTTTTTTGTTTTGTTCATGAATCTATAAAAATTACTTCCCTTAAGGATTTCATGACATTTGTCTACTGAATCCTGACTCGACTCCAGTTGTAATCAGTTGAAAACCCTTTGCAATTTAGAAAGGCATTACAGGAACTGTAATTGATTTTAGGGTAAAGTTTGGCAAGTCTGAAAAGGTGTAACCCAAAGTCATTTGTGCTGCTAGCTGATCTCAGATTATTCTGTTTGTAGTTTATCTCACTGCTAAGAAGTTTGTTTATATTACTTAGGAAACGAGTTTGTTGTTTATGCCAATCACAGACAGGTATAAATATTCAATGCTTTATGTTTTACAACAGTTTGTTGTTCAGCACTGCGACCAATGAAGATATCCATGATGTAGAGAAACCTAATCTGAAGGAATTATTCTCAGAATCTTCTCCTACAGTATTTTTATTAAGTAGTTACAAATGGCAGTTACCTGGTGGGTTTTCTGCTTGGTTTTAGAACAGAATGGGAAAGCAGAGGAGAAAAAAGTCTGAAGGCTTTTCCAGCACTGAGTGTGCATAACATTTTTGATGGGCAGATATGGAATGAACCAAAAAAGAGTTTAGACTTTTTTATTCAGACATTCAAGACAGAGATCATGTGTGAGCTGAACAAGACTGGGAAAGAACCCTCATTAGACCTGAGAAAGTCCTGCTTGGATGTATAAAGACTCTACTAGTGTGAATTAATCAGGAAAAAAGAATCAGCAAGAGGGTGCAAGAGTCTGGTGACTCTGCTGGAATCACCTTAAAGCCCATAAATGAATGCTACGTTGCAGATCATATATTGACTGCTCTAATTTTACATTTGTTGGGTCACTTTTTCACTTTTTAGAAATAGTGTTGCCATTCACACTTATTGCTTCTTAGAGACTGTTGCTTGCTTTCTTTCCTTTATTTTTTAAGATGCCATCCCTTAATTTTATTACCAAGGTGAGTAAATCGTTATAGGATCAAAATATGAAAAAACAGGATATTATTTTAGGTGCTGAACAAAGCAATAGATCAATGTAGTCCTGAGCAACACATCAGCTGCTTTTTATCAAATCCTTTTAAAATAAAACAGTCCTAGTCACTCTTTTCATGCTTGGGAATATAATCTTGAAAGCAACAACAATAAAAGATAAAACCAGAAAGTAAACCAACAACCAGTATGAGATAGTAACTATTTCTCTCCTTTGGGTTTCTGCCTCTGTGTGCAGGATTGGAGCAAAACAGCAACTTCAGGCCAAGAGGGGATAGTGGATCTGGTTTGACAAGTAATGAAGGTTAAATTATTTAACTACAATCTGTATGCTTTGAATTCTTTAGCATACAAGGAAAACCAGAGCTGAGTGCAGACAGATATGAAAAATTGCAGCACATAAACTGGATTTAATGGGAGATAATAGTAATTTTGAGGCTGCTTGATGTTTTTCCATTTTGAAACTGCCTCCGTGTCTGAGGACAAGCTACTTTGCTTTTCCAGTTTGCTGGAATTGTTGAAGTCTCATAGTGTTCCTCATCTGTCTCACAGGGATGCAAGGAACTATTGTGGCTACCTGGAAGCATCATAGCAGGGATGAGTTGAGAAACTCAGTGCTACCAGGGCTGTCCAAAAGTTGTCTTGGGCCTGCTGTCTTGAAAATCTGTTTTTGAACTGCAGAGTGAATGGCAAAGGAATTGTAAGGTTCAGAAAAGTGAAGATGGGAAGAGTTGCCTCCATGCAGGAGAATTTTGCAGCAAGAACACCTCGGTCATAGATCTTGCCTTTCACCTCCACAAGTCAAATGCATTTAGAAAATTTGATGCATTTGTGTGTAGTCTAAGGAGTGGATGTTGGCCAGGAAGCTTTTGGAAGATGTCTAATGGTTGTGAGTGTGGAGCTGCATGCAGAAAGACAGTGTCAGTGTGGCTGAAGGCCACAAATGCAGTGACCTGGCATAGGAGCCTCTCATTTCCCTATCAATTTCCTTTGTCCTTGTGCTTCTTTCCTAAGCTCAACAGGCTGGTAAACCTCTTCTTCAGTATTAGCCCATTCATCAGCAAATTAGGAGTCCAGTAAGGCAGGAAATCAGAGATCTGTTGCATCTTTCTGCTTGCCAGATCAATACTTGTTTTACCAGTCGCTAAACATGCAAGGATGGAGATTCTCCAGCCTCTCCACTTTGCAGTGCTTCATGCCCCATTCTCTTAGGAACTCAAATATCCCTTTCAATTTGAAATATGGAGAGAAAATTGCACCTGACTTTTATATATTTGAAGATGACAAGGTTTTGTTGAATTATTATGCTTCAAATTAACATTCTCTCGATCATGAATTCTCTCAATCCACAGCTCATTCAGTCTGTCCTAGTAAATTTCTGATCTTCAGTTTCTGTGATGCTGCTCTCTGTCTCTATGTTCCCTTTGAACTTTCTGACAGATCATGCCTATCTTGGTGTCATGCTTGAAAGTAGGTCCTAAAATATTTTTTTAGGTGAGGCCTTACCACTGTCATATAGAAGTGAAGGATTTTTTTCATGTACCCTTCTTGTTTGTGTAGCTGATGGCAGTGACTTACTTCTGGAAATTTATGTATGTCCTAACAAATTTCATCTAGTTTTCCTCTACCACATTCTCCAGTTTTCAAGTTCATTCTCATTCTGTCCTTTGGCTGCTTAAAGCCACTCCCAGCTTGATGTCCTATGATTATATTACTTTTTTCTTCCACGTGTGTGTGTTTATATTTTTGTATGGTTAATAGAACTATTAGATAATTCTGAATCAAGATTAGTCCTCAATGGAACCTTGCCTGATTCAGCCTTTAATTTCATTTTTTTTTGGTCATAATCTACTGAGAGGCAAATATAATGAAGTTGTTTTTCATTACCACTTCTTGTTACCATGTTCATATGCATCATAAACCACAATAGTAAAAAATAATAGAAGTATTTGAGGGAAGAGGGAATGAGGTTCACTGATAACCAGACTATTTCCTTTTCAATTAAAACCTTATCTGTGTTTTCTCCAGCCTCCTCTAGTTAATGGAGGATGTTTAACAGCAAAGCACACTTGTACAATCTTTTAAAAGACTGGAAATGTAAACTAAGAGAAACCATTCTTTTTTTCCTTTCAACAAGCTAAATCTAGCTGGGAATTTTTTTTTTTTGGGTATAATATTTTTTTTTCAGAGTTTAAAAAAATAAATGTGTATTTGTTTTTAGACTTGCTGAAAGAAGCTATTTAGCAAAACCATTTCATTACGAAAGGATTTTCATTTGGCTAACACTTCCACTGAAGTGGGAAAGTGAATAAAGTTTGGGCAAAAAAGATTTTAACACCTACTCAACCATTAACTGTTGCTAACAGATATGTCTGGAAGAGTTCTCTCTCTGGGTAAATGCATAAGAGCCACTTGCATAATTCCCCAGACTGGGTATGGTTAAGTTCTATTCATATCATTGTAGTGTGCATATTGCCAAAAAAGCTGAGATGCTTCCAGGAAAGTGACAGCAATATGATCTACCATCTGACACTTTTCTTTCCCTTTTTTTTTTTTTTTTTTTCACAAGGAGAAAAACTTTCATGTGACATTTTTAAGGGGGGAAAAAGGTATAGTATGCTAAGTAAAAAGCACTTTGTGTCCACAAGGAAGACTCCTGGTGTAATCTCGTGCAGTTAGTGCCTAACTCAGCTCAGTGTCAGTCTGTGTCAGGTGTCAAGGCAGTGTGGAACCTTCACTTAGCAGGAGTTTAGTATTTGGCTCAGGCCGTTGGACATGGAACCTTACAATTTTAAAAGAAATGTTTCCTTTTTCACTTGATCTGAATTTCATGAATTTCTCAGGTCCAATAACCAAGTCAGTCTTGTGGAAGAGTCTCAGCAAGGATAAATGTTTCTGAGCTAGCCCCTGGACATTTCCAACACTCACATTCCTTTGCTTGGATTGCCTCTGTCTCCTGCAGCCATACAGTCTGTTTAGCTGATCTGTCAACATGCTGCTTCAGTTGTACTGAATGCTTATTTTTATTCAAAGTTTCCAAATCTAGCACTTTTTGCTGAGGCAGGGAAGAAATACATGAGATTTGCTGTCCAGTAACAGTTTAAAAAAGGCATAAACCAAGTAAGATCAACCTGGCAAACACAGGTGTAACAAATGGTTCTTTCCTGATGCTCCTGTGGGCAGAGTTTTATGCAGTCTCATTCTTCTCTCTCCCCATATTCTAGGAAACAGACTGAACTTCAAGCTCACCATCATCCATTTTTAAAAAATCCTCATTTAGTGCCTCAATCAAAGAAGATTTGATGCTCTGTATAAGCTGTTGGTCTGGGCACTGTGGCCTTGGTTGTGTCCAGATTTATGGGACAGAGTCAGGTTTTAAAAACCCCACAAGCCTCCTACTCCGTACAGCCTACCAAACTATGGCTTTGACTTTAAAAACACAATTTAATCATGACATCTCTGTTGACCTTGTGTCTGTTAGAAAGAAATACTGAGCTGACTATCAAACTCTTTCAGCCCCACTCATGCTGAGGAAAGAAAGTTCTCAATATCCTCTCAGCTTGTGGGCTGTTTCTCAAAACTGGAGAGAATTTTTAGTATTTAACCTTTTGGTTTGAGGCAATCAGATTAATAGAGGGCAACAGTCTTCTGTTGGTTTCGCCTGTAAATGGAACATCACCGAGACAAGCATGGAACTGTCGCCAACAGAGCTCAAATTTGGATGTGTTTATTTCAAGCTGTTTTGGCTAAAGCAGGGTCACTGCTTGTATGAATGCATTTTTATTTAGGACTGCTATGAACTAGTATGAGAAAGCAAAAGTCATTTTAAACCTGCTGCTGTGTTTTATCAATGTAAATGGTTCTTGAACTGAACCAGACCTGCTCTTTTTTGTCACTCACCCATCGTTTCCAGATGGCTCACTTGAACTGCCTGTCAGGTCGTTATGTTCTGCAGTGCAGGGGAGACTTCTTTGGTGGAGATCTTTCCACACCTTAGTGACAGTGAGAAGACAACATAAGAGGAGCAGCCCATTCCTGTGCCACTTTAGTAACGAGGGAATTCTGCCTGGAGGAGGCTTGTAAAGACAGTCGTGTTCAGTGAACGGGGTCAGAATCTGGAGATAGCTAAGGGGTTTGTGTCTGCAGGAAAGCTGAGGGTGGACTGGAGAATCACTTGCACTCCATTTCTAAAGTAAAGCCTCCACAGAGAGTCTGATAGAGTGAAGTGTGAATACAGCAGGTTGCTGTTTCACGTTGATCTTTCTTCCCACTTGTTGCTTTGTTGCCTGTGAAGAGTCCACGAGCTGTGGCAGCAGTTATCCTCCTGTCTGCTTGCTAGGAAGCAGGAGAGTGCCAACCTTTTGGACACACAGCTGTTGATGGTGATGACTTCTGTATTAGTTCTCAGCAGCTTAGAATCATTTCCTTTCTTAAAACCCAGGAGCCACTCTCATCTTTCCCATCGGAACTGGGGCATGGCTGCGTGTGCTGCTGCATTCCCAGGCAAAGGATGGAAAATACTTTCAAACCCTTCCCTGCAACTGATTATAATTGCTCTCCCCATTACCATTCTCATCATAATGCACTGCCTTTGCCCTTGCTTCCAACTAATAATCGATGCTTACTGATGGAGGTTAAATGTGATTGTTGAAAGAAATAGTTTAAAAAGAGCAGCAGCCAGTTGGGTCCATACCCATACAATAAAAGCAATTACACTCAAGAGATCAGAATCACTGAAATGGCAGCTGAAACAGCTCCAGATTCTGGGGCTCAGTAGGAAGTTCAAATGCCTGTTTGGGGTTTAGTTTTGGATAGAGTGTTTCAGCACAGTGAATTATAAATGCCTTCTACTGGGAGAGCAATGAGAATTAACTGGTCAAATAAGTCAGAAGTAATGGCATAAGTACAAAACTGGCAAATTTTGTGACAGAATTGTCAGATGGGATGAAGAATGAGTTGCCATATTTAAGGGTTTTAAAGCTATTGTGAGTCAAAAGCTGAACTGAAGCAACAGATTTTTAGTTAGGTATGTAGGTTCCAATGGGCTGTGCTGCCACACTGTGAATGTTTGGCAGTGGGGAGTGCAAATGGTTTTGGATCTTACACACATTGTATCATAGTAAATAACCTGTGACTAGGGGTCAAATTTTAATGGTCCATCCATTCAGAAAGTGGAGAAAGCACCAAAGTGAAAGAAAATGCCAGTACATTTCCAGTTCCTAGTGTTTCTTTGGCAGTTAGGAACCACATATCCTCTAGAAATATTGGTGGGAGTTTGGATCCCTTTTTCAAGGTCTAGGTGATAGCAACAGACAGACATCAGACCAGGACCACTCTTGTGATCACCCTAAGTCACTGTGTGCAGGATCAGTCATCCTTTACAGAAATGCAAATCTTAAGGCTTTAGCAAAAGCTATAAATATGATAGTGCCATTGAAGAAAACCAGTGTTTGGATTCCTCTGTTGTAATTTGGACAATATTCCCAATGCCTTGAATAGAAGCAGAGAGAAGTTATAAGACAGTATGTCTTGACTCAGCTGCTTATCAGAGTCCTGTATGTAAATAAACCTGTGTAACTCTGTGTTGTGCTGAAGACAATTCCCAGCTCAGTTTGTAAGTCTGGCAAGAGTTCTTTCCATTTGCACACTGCTGCTTTTGCAGAGCTTATCAGAGTCCTGTGTGTGAGTAAACCTGTGTAACTCTGTGTTGTGCTGAAGACAATTCCCAGCTCAGTTTGTAAGTCTGGCAAGAGTTCTTTCCATTTGCACACTGCTGCTTTTGCAGAAGTTTTCCACGCTGAGATGATGAAGTGGTGAAAAAATTCTTGTACTGTGAATCCAACAGAAAGTCAAACCTAGAATCTTCACCTGCCCTGTACTGCTGCACTTGGCAAACTCCTCTCCCAGTGTTTTACAGCTCTCATTGTGGTTTGCCTGTTCCCAACCACTGCAGGGTCCCACAGGAGTGTTAGCTCTTTGTATGCAAACTGTCAGAATTTGTTTATCTTGTAGTATCTATCTGAATGCCACTAATGGGAACTTTATCTCTCTAGCCTTTCTCAAATAAGTTTTGTTTTTCCACCTTATCACTGTCTTAAATAATTTTTTTTTTCATGTCTCCAACTAATCTTTGCCCAGGCTTAAATGCATTTTTTTTTGTTTGCTTCTTTCACTGGCACTTTTAGTCCCTGGCCCAGGCTTAAATGCATTTTTTTTTTGTTCGCTTCTTTCACTGGCACTTTTAGTCCCTGTAGGGATTTCTAGATAATTAGTCACTCAGAATACAGAACAAGAGGAGATTCTCCAATTTGCCTCCTAGTGTCAGGAGAAGCAGACTCAACCTTGCAGGGCCAGTTCCTCACCGAGAGCAGCACTGATGTCACAGATGATAAGTAAAAGGGAATTCATAGTTGCTCCTCAAGGATCACTACTAGATGCAATTTACTGTAAAAATACCAGATATAACTACAATGTTCTTTGAAAAACTCAATTTTGTTCCACTCCCAGTAGATACATTCATGTGTAATCTTCCATAAAGTTGCTTTTTTACTGCTTAGTTCTGGGATGCATAATTAGTTGAGTGTATGTGTATCTTCTTTTTCACAATCAGAAAACTTGTATAATCCAAAGCAGAGAGAACATTTTGTCAAGCTGATCTGTAGGTCAAGGTCTACAGCTGTGCAGAGAACAGAGGTTACTACCAGAGGTTGTTTGCTGTTTTGGTTTTGGGGTTTTTTTGTGGAGGGATTGGTTTGGGGTTTTTCTTTAAATTTTTTTCTGGTGCACACTGCTAGAACTTTGCACAGATGAGGCTGATGCAGGAAAAAAATTAAAGCATTAAACCCTAAGCAGTATTGTTCTTGGTGATATTCATGTGTGATGCCTCACTCCCCAGAGGTGCAGTGTTGTTGTGATAAGCAAGATTTGGCTGAAAAACTCTTAGAGTTTATATGGGGCTGAGGCTAACTTTTTTTCCTACTGATATGTGAATCAACCACTAATTTAAATATCTTTGAAGACTGCTAAGAATGCTTTTGCTAGAGTTATTGAACTCAATTTTTTCCAAGTGTCCCCCAGACCTCACAGGTGAAAGCTGAGGATAATCCTGTGGAACAGCAGCCAGTGCAAAGGCACTTGGATTTTTTAGAATGGCTTTATCTAGATTTTTATAAGATGCTCATTGCTGGAGATAATGTGCTGATCAGAAATCTGTGGCACTGCTTCTGGCCTCTGTTCTGGTACAGGCTGTGACCTTCACTGAGGTGAAGGCACTTGGAGCTTTCAGGAGCACTCAGGGGGGTCTGGCAATGTCCCTTGTTCCTAAGAGACAGATGGGCAAGATGTAAAATTCAAACAGTGATGTTCAAGTCCACAAACTGAGGATGTTCATAGTGGAGAGAGAAGAAGTTGTGACAGGATTGCCTCTTATCCAGTGCAATAGCAGTGGTTCTGATTATGTGATATACTATTTCTTTTGCCATTCAAATTCCAGTTTAGTCCTAATTTCTGATTCCTCCAAAATACTTTCACACTCTGGAAAGATGCTGCTGCTGACCTTCTCCCAGTTTTCCAGTGACATAAAGTTAACTCTCATTCTCATTTTTGGGGCCTATCTTCAGTGGATAACTGTGTGCTAGACTGTGTACAGACTGTGACTGTCTCTAGATATAATTTTTCCAACATTTAGAAAGCTTTTGCATAGAGGTAGTACTGTTAGTATAGAAGTGACACAGTGTTTCTGTAGTACCATGTTTGTTCTGCCAGGTTCTGTTGAATTCCTTGTATGAGCATTGGCAAGTCCCACTCACCCCAGGGCAGAGACAGTATCCTGTCATCCTCTCCCTGACTGTTAGCATAGAAGGTTTGGGGAGCAGAGTCTCTTCTCTCTGTATTTACTTAAGAAGAAATGAATGTCTTACTCTAACTTTGTGATGGGATTAATGCTGCTTTAGCATCCAGATAACAAACAGGTTTATATATGTAACAATCTCCTTTCAGCCCTGGATATTTGTACCAATATGTTTTTCTACAAACCCCTCAGTTTATGGTTTATGTTTTAAGCAAAGTACGTCCTGAGTTCGCTGCCAGTATTTTCACTGGAAAAGCCTCAGCAGTGCTGAGAAGAGAAGGATCACATCCCTTGACTTGCTGGCCACTCTCCTCCTAGTGCAGCCCTCTACAGCAAGGGCACATTGGGGCTCCTGTTCAGCCTGGTGACCCTGATCACCACCAGTTTTCAACCTACCTCACTGTCTGCTCATCCAGCCCCTTCTTCCTCTGCTTCTTTATGAGGATCTAAGGGGGGAGAGTGTCCAAAACTTCACTGATGTCCAGATAGTCAATGCTCACTGCTCTTCCCTCATCAGCCAAGGCAGTCACTTTATCACAGAGAGTTAGGACGTTGGTTGAACATAACTTCCCCAGTGTGAATCCATGCTGACTGATCCGAGTCACCACCTCGTACTTCCTGAGTCTAGAAATGGTCTCCAGGATTAGCTGCTCTGTGATCTTCCCAAGGATCAAGGTGAGGCTGAAAAACCTGTAGTTCCTGGTTCTTGCTTGTTGCCCTGTTGAGAGGGCAACTGTTGAGAGGGCAACAACTCTGTTGAGGGTTAGGGTTAGGGTTAGGGTTAGGGTTAGGGTTGAACACAGAGAGTTCAACCAACCCCTAACTGTTGAGAACAGAATGACATTTGCTTTCCTCCCGTTCCCAGACACCTCTCCTAGGTGCCATGATTGTTCAAAGATTATTGAGAGTGGCTCCAAAATGGCATCAGCCAGTTCCCTCAGCACTTGTGGGTGCATCCCATCACGACCCGTGGACTTAGATACGCCCAGATTTCTTAAATATTGCCTGACCTTACCTCTAAGTCAAGATAATCATATCTGTGCTACATCTGTGGATACCTTGTGTCAACTGAAATCTTATTTCTCAGAAAATTGTTGTGTCTCTACTAAGTTATAAAGAAAAGTTTGAAGGTACTTTAGAATCTTGTGCGAAACTCTGGGCTGTAATTTCTCCTTAGTGTGTTTTGGGAGAGGAGGGGGAGAAAAGTGTGGGATTCAAGAAAGGTTTTTTGACTTGGATTTCTGTCTTCATAAAATGCTTTTAGTAACTAATCACCATACATATGTCTGTCAATGTATTTAAGAATTTAACATAATGTAATATTTTGTGCTAAAAACACACCTTACTTATACTGTGAAACTGTTAAAGTACAAGTTATATACAGTAGGCAAAAACATATCTATAACAACTGAGTTCTAACAAGAAAGCTGAAAAGCTCTTGTGAAGAGAGCATTACATCAGGAAAACTGAATTTCATAGAGCCATAGGATAATTTAATTTAGAAGGGATATGTCAGGAGGGGTCTAGTCCAACCTTCTGCTCAAAGCAGGGTCAGCTATCAGAACAGATGGTTTTGTTCAGGGCTTTCCACTCAATTCTTGAAAACCTTCAAGGATGGAGGTGAAACAACCTGCCTGGGCAGTTTGCTCAGCTGCTTGACTGTCCTCACTGTGGAAAAGTTTCTCCCTATATCCAGTTGGAAGCTCTTTTATTTCATCTTATACGTATTGTCTCTCATCCTCCAATTATGGGCTGCCAAAAAGAACCATGGAATACCAGTTTGGAAGGAGACCTCAAAGATCATCTGGTCTAAACCTTTTTGTCAAAAGAATGGTCTAATCAAAATGGCTCAGCACTTTGTCCAGGTGAACCTTAAAACTGTCCAACATTGGGTAATCCACCACTTCTCTGGGGAGATTATTCCAATAGCTGATTTTCCTCAGTGTGAAAATGTTTCCCCTTGTGTCTAATCAGAATCTCCCCAAGGGTAACTTGTACCCATTGCCCCTTATCTTTTCCAGTTGACTCCTTGGAAAAAGAGGTCTCCATCTTCTTTGTAGCCAGCCTTTAAATACTGGAACTTGGTGTTAAGGGCTCCCCTAAGGCTTCTTTTCTCAAGGCTGAGGAAACCTTGAGAAAAGAAGGTTATATATGTAACAATCTCCTTTCACAGGGCAGGACTCCCAGCCCCTTGCTTGTCTTTGTGGCCCTTCTCTCAACCCTCTCCAGTCCATATTTTTTTGTATAGCAAAATAGGTAAATATAGGTAATATAGATAAAGCAGCTCAGAAGAACCCAGAATGAGAAATCCCTCTGAAAACACTGCTGAAAGCATTCTGGACTCAGTTTCAGGAGATGTTTCCTAAACTGGGAGATCTGGGATAATCAGTTGTTAACATGGTGTGTGATATATTTCTGCTCTGCCTTTGTGTCTGATGTTCTGTTGGGGGCAAAGGAGATGTTGGTAGGAGTAAGTGAGGCAAAGAGCCTGTAAGACAGCCAAAACTTTCTTTAGTTTCTGGTGAAACACCTGCCAACTGCTGCTCTTCTTCCTGCACCTGTGCTGTCAGCACAGATGTGCTGCTAGGAGGGTCTCATGGTGTTTCTTGGCTACCCAGCACTTCAGAAACAGGAAGGGATGGCAACAGAAAAAGCTTCAAGTATGGACTGTACAAGGAAAAAGAGTTAAATTCGTTTCTGCTTTGTCCTTTCTGTCTTACTATTCATTTGTTGAGTCCTTTGTAGATCACTCTAGTTTTAATGGAGAGTTCTCTCTGACAGAATTGATAATGCAAAGCCCTTTAGGGCTAAGCTTTGCCTACAGGTCTCACTGTTACAGCACAACCAAGGCTGATAGAAGGTTCTTAGAATTGAGAAAGGATGGGAAATAAAGAATGTAATGATTAAGCCTTCTAAATTTCTTGGACCTTTTAGTAATTTAAGTCTATATTCTGCTAGCACCTTTGTGCTTTACATTATTCTGGAAGTATCTCAGCTTTGAGAACAGAACAAGGATTGAAGTGCAGTGCTAAAGAATTCTAACTGTGGAAGGTTTACCTAATGCCTGGCACCATGGACTGGGAAATTTTAGAAGAAACACTAGCTTGGGTTTCTGTAGATAGTATTAAATGATCTTAAGTATTTCCAATGTCATGGTAAACATCATCAATTAAAACTTTTTGATAGTTTTTGCCGTTTCCAAACTATAGTTTATATCCAAAATATTCCCTAAAGATCATTCTCATAGTATTTTAAAGACCAGTCTGAAATATCAGCTGAAACCTTTCTTTTGATCCCAAAAGGACAGGAATGCATTCACAAGTTATCATGTATGAGCATTTAGTTATAAAGTCTCTGGGGTTACCAAAATCTAGCAAACCCTTGAACTATTAATATAAAAAGTTGCCTTCAAAGATGTGTATCTGAGAACTCTTGGTGCTGCTTGTGTTGAAGATGTATTAGATATTTTATCAGCTTATTTCTGGTGAACTTCAACTATGTTCTATCTGGCAATGCTGGAACTTTTGGCAGGCACAGAATTATGAATGTGAGAAGAGAGGATGGTTCCTGTTGTAACAAGCATTGCCACACTTTCCAAAATGCTCTCCAAATTTCTTGCTTAAATACACATTTCTTGTGCAGATTTCAGTTTTGGAAAAAGCTAAAAATTGCATGTACCATGTGGTAATTAATCATTCTATCAGAGGTAAAAAATCAACCTCCTTTTTGGATTTTTTGTTTTCCCTTGAAATTTGGAAACATAGTTTGGGACTGTTTTAAAACCTTTGATCTCTGAACAGTGAGCTCACTGTCATGTAGCCCATTGAACATAGGAAAGATTATTCAAATGTTCCAGGAGGCTGGAAATGCAAACAAAAGTCATGGAAATCATGTGCATTATGAGAGAAGCATTTGAAAATTAGTTTGAAGAGAGGACACGTTTTTGTCTGTATCTTTTACAGGAAGCAGTAGAAATTGCCTCATCCTCTTGTAGACAATATGAAATCCATTGATGTGGAAAGCAGCAAAGGCAGAAAATTGAATATGTCATAGATTGTAACAGAGTGAAGTTCAAACAGACTGTTTGGATAATAGACTGCCATAAATACATCATGACATGGAAAGAATGCCAGCTGAAATTACAGAGGATTTTCTTAGTCTGAGAAATGTGGATTGCAAAGATGGGTTTTGGTCTAATGCTTTCTATTCTAGGAAGACTTAGGTGGTGAATTGAAACTATATTTCCAATTCCATCAGCATTTTGGTGTAGAATATTTAACATGGGATATTCAGACAGATGCTTTCTCTTTTTACACATTATTCCTATCCTTTCTGTCTTTCTTTCTGTCCTTATTTTTAAACATTTTCTATTCTTTATTTTTAATCTGTCCCCTTTCTTTTCTGATTTTTTTTATATGCTTCAAAAAGATAAGTTGGGGAAGCTAATGTGGTGGTAAGCAAAACTGAGCTCGGATCTCTAAATACTGTTTGAAGATATAAAATTAAATTTGATTAAATTGATGGCTTTTTAAGGAATAATTACTGGATGACTGTTTCTGTAGTTAGGTAGATACACATATCACCACCCCCAAAAAATGCACACAGATGAGTTGAGTTCCCTCTTATAGATGATGACTTTTAAGCAACCCAGGTAGATGAAATCTTCATGCAGGCTAGTGAAAAGCATCAGAAACTCTTGGCATGAGATTCAGTGATTTTAAAATAGGTCAAGAAACAAAACTTGTGATGGTATATGTGAGTTTCATGGAGACTCTGCATATAGCTTACCAGAGTTTGAAACTCTTTTCCCAAATAGAACACTGGGGAGGGTCTCTTTGAGGTAGTTCGAATTATTCCACCCCCTACCAGAAAGTGCTGCCCTTGGGTCACGCAGGGCTCTGTGGAGGATCTCTCTCCTTGGGAAGGTGGCTGCACACTTGGAGCAATGTCCTTGGACCATTGCTGCACTGAGGGCTCTGCATGTCTGCCCTGAGCCATGAGGAGTCACCGAGTTCCAGCCGTGATTAACGTGACCTTTTTCACGTAACGTGGCAGAGCAGGCTCTGTGGTTTAGGCTGTGATGAATTCAAGGTGTTACTAAAGGGAATGGCAATTCATTTCACTTTGACTTCCAGCCTGCCATCAGCTAATGATGGCTTTGTCACTAATGATTTGGTGGGAATGATCTCTTTTTATATAACACCTGTCATTCAGAAGCATCTCAAAGTGATCTATAGTCTAATTTACTCAGAAGTTGCTTCATTCACTAGTAAAATGCAACTCTGGATGAAAGGTGGCAACTGTGTGCTACAGCTCGAAATCTATTTGCTAGAGGCAGATAGGGAATGAAAGTGGTTCTTTGTGAGGTCATAGAATCATAGCAGGGTTTGGGTTGGAAGGGCACTTAAAAGCTCCTCTGGCCCATCCCCCTTCAATGAGCAGGGACACCTCCAACTGGACCAGACTGCTCAGAGCCCTGTCCAACCTGACCTTGAATGTCTCCAGGAATGGGACATCTCCCACCTCTCTGGGCAACCTCTTTAGGAATGGGACATCTCCCACCTCTCTGAGCAGCCTCTTCCAGAGTTTTACCACCCTCACTGAGCAGGGAGAAATACCTGCTCCCAGTAAACACAAGGTTAGGTACAGAGGATATGCACTGAACCTGTGCTGTGCAAACTCCTACTGAGGAGTGAGACCTTAGGAGCAACTTGTGGAGAGAGAGGGCAGAGCTAAGGGGAGATAAGGTTCTGCATGCAGGTGTGTCTGGCTTGTGGAATGGAAAGCCAAGCCAGAAACTATATCCTAGCAATTAATTAGTTTTTTTCATAGAGGAAGTCTCATACTGCAGTGTTATATAGACAACTGCTTGACCAGTTTCTTCTTGACTAGTTTCCTGTAAAGACCTTTTGCACAGACAGAAATGTGACCTCATGTAGAATATAGGAGAATTTTCTTCTTGACCAGTTTCCTGTAAAGTCCTTTTGCACAGACAGAAATGTGACCTCATGTAGAATATAGGAGAATCCATGAATGATACTTTGCATTTCAACAAGTAGCTGCTCTAGTGATAACAAATGATAACAGAAGATGTTCAGAGACAGCAACTTATTTGTTGTTAGTGCAATACTAGTGTTTAAATTTAAATGGTTAATTTCTGGGTTTGGGTTTTTTTTGAGACAAATATTCCAAGGTTTTTATATACTGTCCTGATGGCTGAAAAACACTGATGTTTCTATTTCACATGTAGTCACAGAATTGTGAGAGGGCTGAGGCTGTAAGGAATCCCTTGAGATCACTTCAGTCCCAGGCCCAGCACAGGGCATGGAAAACCAGAGCATGTTGTCTAGGGCCATGTCCCATTGGGATTTTGATACATCCACAGGTGAATACTCCACAAGCTTTTTGGGCAATCTGTTCCAGTATTTCACAACTGCTGCGGTAAAATTATGTTTTCCTGTGTTCAGATGAAATTTCAACATTGATCTTCATCACAAGGCAAACAAACATACTCTTTAAGTACAATATTGCTTTGAAAAACTGGAAATGATTACTTCCCTTCTAAGAAAGGTCAAGTGAATTCAAGGGATTTTTTTTTTCTTTTTAGTCAAACCTGAATGACATTTTTATATGAATTGAAAATGTCATTTTAGGAAATATGAATAAAAACTTCACAGGAAGCACTTTGGATAGGATTTCAGATTTTTGAGAATTGAACTCAAACTTAAGACTAACTTTAAACACTGTAAGATAAGAATGAATTCTAGTCTTGGGAAATTATTCACCCTGCAGGAAGATAATAAAAGAGACTTCAGCAGGGTTCAGATGTGGAGTCTTTGAGAAATGAACAGCAACACTGATAAAATCATAATTGTTTGGATACTATGCTGATCATGTAAGAAAGGTGTTTGGAAGCCTGAAAAACTTTGAGAAGTACTAGGAACCAAATAGAATGGGTTGTTTTCTCTGATGTGATCTCCCAGGAATGCAGAGTGTTTGCAAAGGAACCCATTTATTTAGTTGCCTGAAAATACATTACGGATGTTAACTGCAGCTGTTGAGTTTGTAAATACTGTTAGGCCTTGAACAACCTGATCTAGTGGGAGGTGTCCCTGCCCAGGGCAGGGGTTGGGACTGGATGATCTGTAAGGTCCATTCCAACCTTTAAATTCTATGATTCTGTGATTCTGTGTGTGAATTTACTTTTCAACTCATCTGGTGGTAGAAGTCTGTTCAAAGTATTGTGTCTCCTTGGATTTTGGTACCATTGAAGAGAGCAGTGAAGTGATCTTCAATGAGACCTTGATTTCACATTGTAGCCAAGAGAAAGAGGGCATGAAAAGGGGTGTGGTGGGAAATCATGTGTCACACTGGATCATGGACATGAGAGTATGAGAGACAATTGGATCATAGATTTGTTCATAGAATCATGGAATCATAGAATTTTATTTCAATTCTTGTTTACTGCACACCTTTCACAGCACCAGCAAAATGGTTTTCATGCACAAAACTCAACAAAACCCAAACCAAGGGGAGAGTCTAAAACTGAAAAGGAAGTATTTGAAAGATAAGAACAGGGACAATCATTTTAAAGAACCTGTAAACATATACAATGCTATTAACAAATCTTAGCTCTCTAACTTGTCCCATGCAAGTTACTTTTCCCATGCATTTGTCTTGGCACCTTTCAGTGACAACTCCTGAAGATGCACTCAACAACAACTTCCTACTTTGCTCGTTTCCCTATAGCTCAGGTGATGCATTTTGTATCATAGAATTTAAGGGTTGGAATGGATGTTACAGATCATCCAGTCCCAAGCCCTGCCCTGGGCAGGGACACCTCCCAGCAGAGCAGGTTGCTCAAGGCTCATCCAACCTGGCTGTGAACACTGCCAGGGTTGGGGCAGCCACAGCCTCCCTGGGCACCCTGGGACAGGGTCTCACCACCCTTAGAGTAAATTTTTTTTTCTCACATCCAACCTAAACCTTCCCTCCTTCAGTCTGAACCCTTTACCCCTTGTCTTATCATTGCAGTTCCTAACACAGAGTCCCTCTCCAACTCCTTGTAGACCCTTCAGATATTGAAAAGTTGCTCTGAGGTCTCCACACAACCTTCTCTTCTCCAGGCTGAACAGCCCCAACTCCCTCAGCCTGTGCTCACAGGGAGATGCTCCAGTCCCCTCATCAACTTTGTGGCCCTCCTAATATTCAATATCCATATCAATGGGAAAACCACATCTGACAATCCTACATCTGAATGCATCCAAAATATTGGAGTGATTTTAGTTCTTGTCTGGGTCCTTCAACGGGTCTTTCAAACCTAATTTCCTGCAGTTAGGCTGTTGTGGTTGTGGTTGTGTGTTGTGGTTCAGCTGACAACTGAACCCCACACAGCCACTCACTCCCTGACCTCAGTGGGATGGGGAGAGAATCTGAAGGTGAAGGAGAAAACTCGTGGATTAAGATCAAGGCAGCTTAATAGGTAAAGCAAAAACTATGCATGCAAACAAAATGGAACAATTAATTAATTCATTAATTGATTGATTCATTAATTCTCAGAGGCTGGCAGGTGTTGAGCCATGTCTAGGAGAGCAGGGCTGCATCATGCTTAATGGTTAGACTTGCTAACTGGACTGAGTAACTAACTAACTAACTAACTAACTAAGGCAGTCCCTGCACAGCAACTGGCACGTGTCCTTCTTTGAAACATATTTAGACATCTACAGAAAATAAGTAACCTAATTTTTTGGCAGTTTTGAGCCCTGTAACTGTTATCCCTGAATACCTTTTTATCATCATTTTCCTGTTCACCCTCATCAGTCCCAGAAACTGTTGCTAGAACTTCTCAAACAAGATATTTACGAAAGGTTTCCAAACAGATTATGTATTTATTTATTTAGTGCTTGCCTAGGTTTTGAAATTATGAAATGGAAGACAGATTTACTTAAAGAAAAACCCCAACCCCCACACCATCTGGACTGAATCTGGAATTTGTCAGATTTACCCTTCTAGAAAACTGCTTTCTATTTTGCTCTTTAAACCTGTTCAGAGAGAAACTGACCTTTCTAGAGAAACCAATTAGGTTTAGAAACCTCAGCCAATATTTGGATGCTCTAATAGTTCCTATTGTTAAAAAACATTTTGGAGGTATTGACCCTTCTGTAATGCACTGTCAAGTGTAGGAGCTGAAAGGCTTCATACTGACTTACAACAGCTGAAATTGCACAAAATTAGGCATTATGCTGATTTTCATGATCATATTTTATGTGGGTGTTTTTTCCCCATCAAGAAACTCAAGTAAATACCCAAAATAAGGTTTTGCAAACAATGTATGAAGAGCTTTGGAGTGGACCTTTCATATTTATAAATAAATTAAAGCTTCTTCTGAATTGTTATGTAATATGAAAACCTCTTGACTTAGAAAGCAAACTGGATTACTCTTTTCTAATGTATTTTTCAGTAACAGTTAAAACCTGGTTCCTTTTCCAAATGATGCAATAAAGAATATCAAGCTCCATCTTCTAGAACATGAATTTTAATAGCTCTGCAAAGTTTTGATGCTACAGATTCAGATCACTCTTTGCTTTGAATGCAGATTGTTTTTTACCTAGTACCAAAGGATGTTGTTACTCTTATAGGGAATTTTAACAGAAATAATAGAGAGAAACTATGTAAATCCAGGAGAAAAAAAAAAGATTTTAAAAAGCAACTGTTAAGAAGATTTCTTTGTGATCTCAGCAGTGTGATTTTTAAAAGCAGCTGTTTAGAAGATTTCTTTGTGATCTCAGCAGTGATGGTACTTAAAGTCTTGGGTTTTTTATTCTCCTTGTTAAAATGTATTTCATGAGATTCCAGGCCAGCATGAGATATATGAGTGAACTTGGGAAAAAAAAGGGAGTTCCTAACTAAACCTGCAGCTCTAAAACAATGAGTACAACACTCCTTCCCACTCTGTCTTTGCTGAGGCTCTGGAATCTGTGTAGGACAGTTCTAGAGAGAAATATTTTCAGTATTCAGCAGCAGAGTGGTTTTTGCACAAAAATTTCCACAGGTAGTGAGAGGAGTCGTTGGGAGGAGGGACAGGTGGAACTGCTGTTGGAAGCTCAGAGAGAACATACCCTGCTAGTTTTGTCTTCACATGAGTCCTTTGCTTCCTCCCCTTCCCATGCTTTCCACCCTTAGCACAGGAGATGTGACCATAATGAAAAAAACCAACTTTGGTAATAAAACTTTTTAAAACTGAGCTACCAATGGCATTGAAAAATTCCAGTGCACACCTATGGTATAGAAGTTGCAGCGTGTGTTGGTTCTCAGGCTGTTCCCTCTGCTCTGTCCTTTCCAGGCCTCTAGTAATGAGGAACAGCTGTTGTGTGTTGATTCTCTTCCCTATACCCCGAGGGAAGAACTGTGTGCAGTGAAATATTTTGTTGGCTTTAGTTCATTAAATTTATCCTGCATACATTTACTGTAAGTTTGTTATATGAAGCAGAGTCAATGAAATATTCTTGGAAACTGAAAACTCCAATTGTTATTGCCTTTAGTCCTTTGAAAGATCTCCCTGTGACCTTCAGCCATCCCTGGAGAAAGCTCATCTTTATCAAGGGCAAACCTTCCCCTTCAGGGGAGACAGTTGAATTGGATGTTTAAGCTAAGAAATACCTTTTTGTATCAAATATTGTAATATTCAGTGAAATGACTGATAATAGCACAAATACTCTAGCCAAGAGAATTGAAAAGATGGTATTGCATGGGAACTCTGAGAAGGTTTATATGAATACAACTCTTAATATAAGTAAACTCCAGATTGCTCTAAAAATAAGCAGGGAAAAGAGGAAAAAGGATCTTCATGTTGAAAGGCATTCCTAAAAAACATATTCAGAAAAATATTCCATTTGATTCTATATAAACGCAGTGTTTTTTTCTGAAGTTGCATTTTTGAACAGTAGTTGATGTTTAAAAGAAACATTTGTGTACCCCATTGGAAAATTTTCAGTACACAAGTATCTAAGTGAATTTATGAACACCACTTTTAAATACTTGTTTTCAAAGAGAAAGTAGATAAAAACAAATAAATCATGGTAATAAGATTAAAAGGCAAAGACCTCAGGAAGGCTGTTTATAATGCATCCTGCAAAGAGCAGGACTTTCCTTGAAAGATTAGCATATGCTGTAATTCTGCTGAAACTGAAAGATATTGCTGCTGAAAAACTAATGGGGAAAATTCTGTGAAAGATATTATGCATTCTAACAGAGCAGCTAAGCAGACAGAAGCAGAAATACATCCCTGTTTCTCCAGGCTTCATTAAACAAGCCTTAAAACCCTCTTAACACAGACTGGCAGGAATAAAAGAATGGTTGCTGTTCAAATAAATGGAGTCACATTCTCACAAACCATGAAAGTGATCCAAGGTATGGTAGAAAATGGAGGTTTTCTGGTTCTTTTTCATGACAACTCGTGAATTGTACAGCAATGACTGTGGTGTGGAAGGTATGGTGTAGACAGTTTCCTTCTAAATTAATATATATTAAGACCTGTGCCTCGGGGAGGGAAGGAAACTGGCTGCTAAACCACTAATTGTGTTGCTGAGTGTCTCACTGAAGTTTCAACTGAGCCTCAATCAACGAGATATTAAAAAGAAGTGCAACCCAAAGAGTTTCATTACCTGTGCTCAGACACAGTGTTTTCTGGAAATTTCTTGGTGCATGTAGTCCAGCTTTCAGTAACTCTTCAATGAAAGACAGTTAGCAGAGCAAAGAAAAGATTCAAGAAGCTCCAAATTCCCCTCCAGCCATTTCTTTTTGCTAGTCATGCTGATTACCTTCACTGCTACTATACTGGGGAAAAAAGAAAAAAGACAAGAGGAGAGATCTGAGTGAACCCCAGTAAGTCATCCCAGCCCAGGAGCACATCTTGCTGTGGTTCATACTGACCCCAAACTCACCAGAAGCTTTTCCAGTGACTCTGATGCTCTTTGCATGGGGCATAGAGTCATGGGGGTTGGGCTACTAGACTTGCACCTTATTTGTCAACAGGAAACAACAATATTCTGGTTTTAAGGCTGTTCAAAACTACATTATCATATGTTGGCATGATTTTTTTTAACACAGCTTTGATTATACTTTGTTACCTGAAGCTTTCAGTCATCCTTAGGCAATGAGGTGTTTGGAACGTCAGAACACGTTAATGGTCTCAACAGAATTGCTGAGCACATGGGATTATTTCCATGAGGTTGTTTGATCCTTTCTTTGTGTAGTAACATCACCAAGTGAAGCACAAGTGCCATGAGGAGAGGCTGAGGGAGCTGGGGGTGTTCAGCCTGGAGAAGAGGAGGCTCAGGGGAGACCTCATCACCCTCTGCAACTCCCTGGCAGGAGGTTGGAGTCAGGTGGGGGTTGGTCTCTGCTCCCAGGCAACAGCAGCAGGACAAGAGGGCACAGACTCAAGCTCTGCCAGGGGAGGGTTAGGTTGGATATCAGGAAGAGATTTTTTGCAGAGAGAGTGCTCAGGCATTGGAATGTGCTGCCCAGGGAGGTGGTGGATTCACCATCCCTGGAGGTTTTCAAGCTGAGACTGATGTGGCACTTAGTGCCATGGGCTAGTGACCACGGTAGGGTTGGACTGGATGATCTTGAAGGTCTCTTCCAACCCAGTTGATTCTGTGATTCTATGATTAGTTTTGCTGGGGATGGACTGACATAGCTAGGCCTTGCAGTACCAGATTCTCCTGTTCCAGTCAAATGCAGCCAATGTTGTTTGCCATTTGTGTGTGAGACAATCAGCCAACGGAGGAAAAAGAGGAACTTCTAGAATATAAAGCACTTTGTAGTCTCTGGTTTTTCTCTCAATTCAGAGACTTATTCATGGTATAATGTTTTTTTAAGTGCATGTGTTCATCCCTTGTTGCTAGCATCAGTGGATCACTACATTCATATCTCAAACTTGCAACCTATCTGGTTACATGAATTAGTCCTTCTCCTGCCAGGACCAAATCTGTTTAATTTCTTACTTCTAATTTGCCAGGTGCATTAAGAAGCACTTCAAAGAAGCTCTTTTATATTTTTTTTTTTTTTTATTTCAAAGGATTCTTTTGAGCCTGTATAAAGAGTAAGCTTTTAGTTGTAGACTTTGCACATAAAACCACATTTATAGAGTGCCTAATCTTTATCTTTGCACTCTTCAGACTCTTTAGCTGTCATTGTTATGGCATCTCGGGTTATTAACCTCTGCCATTGGATCTCTCTCAGGTGTTTCTCAGTACATTGTTGCATTGCATAATATATAGAAAACTCTCTGTAAAATATATTGATTGCCATAGGACTGTTGCATTGCATAGTATATAGAAAACTATCTGTAAAATATATTGATTGCCATAGG
>NW_008681900.1:0-1775 GCF_000695815.1 Acanthisitta chloris
GGGAGGGCTGGGGAGGAGTTTAACTGCTGCCCTCCTCGGCCGAGCGCGTGTCTGACTTGAGCTTGACGAACTCCTTGGCCACGTCGTCGTTGTTGCGCTGGGACAGGATGCGCAGGACGGTGAGACCCGTGTCGTCCATGTGGATGCGCCGGCCCAGGGGCAGCCTCTGCAGGATGTCCCTGAGCTGCAGCACAGCGATGCCCACCGTCCTGTCCTCCCGGGCGAAGCAGTAATCCTTCACACACACCTGCAGCTCGTAGCACTCGGGGCCTGTCTCTGTCCCCAGCGTGCTGTGAGGGACAAAGGGACAGCAGTGTTGGCAAGAGGGTCACACTGCCAGCCCTGCAGCTCTGGAACAGGCTGCTGCCACCCCACTGCCCCCAAAACCTTTCACTTTTCTGCCTTTCCCCCACTGCCTGTGATGAGAAGATGCTAAAAGGTCCATGAGCAGGCTCACTGTCAGATACCAAGAGGTTCCCCCTATGCTGGGGGGGACACATCCCCCAGCCCACGACCTCCAGCCTGTCCCCATACCCCCAGCCCGTGGTGCCACTCACAACTGGAAGCTCTCGTTGTACTTAGGGGACCAACTGTTGTTCTTGGATTTGGTGGCAAATTTCCTCTTCTTGTCGCTGAGGTGGGGCCCAATGATGTTAACCTCGATGAAGGGCCGGAAGATGCCTGACGTTTGCCACTTGAGGTCGTTGGCAGCCACCACTGCAAGGAGGGGACAGGGGAGGCTCAGGGGGTGCTGTCGCCCGCCAGACCCTCTCAAGCCATGCAGCAGAACCCACCTTTGACAGTGACTTTGTGCTCGCCAGTGCCAGGATGGGTGATGAGCTCCACGTGGATGGACACCTCCCCCACGGGGTCATCCACGCCAGAGCCTGTGTGACAGAGGGAGGAGACATGAGTACCCACCTCCCCTGGCCCCACGATGTCCCCTGCCCACCACCAACCCTACTGGAGGAGGCAGGTCACCCACCACAGAGTGGGAAGGTGGGGGCAGTAGGGTTTGTCCCAAAGGGTTGTGGGCACAGCAGTGTGGGCGCAGCTGCTGCTGTGGACGTGGCAGGACACCTCAGCACCAGGATGACTCTGCCATCCCACCCCACAGCCACAGGACCCCTTGCCCAGGCAGGGCCGCAGGGTCTGGCCGGGATGGGGCAGAGGACAGTGGTCCTGCTCCCTCTGCTCTGGGCACAGAGGGGTGAAAGTGGGACCCAACCAGGGCAGCCACAGCCCTACCAGGGCCTTGAGGCTGACCTGGCCCCTTGTACCCCTCCATCCCAGCACCCACATCAAGCCCTGATGTCCCCAAGCCTGGGGACCTTGGGTGACCTGCGACCAACAGCTCAGCCCACCCCAATGCCCCCCAAGAGCTGTGCATGCACCCATGGGTGAAGGAGGGGTTGCAAGGCAGAAGGACAGGTTCTGTGGGGCCACAGAGATCAAACAGGGCTCAGCAGAAAGCTCCCAGGGTGGGAATACCAGTGGAAGGAGGAGGACACATCCCCATGTGTCACCGCACGGCCGAGGGTGCCAGGCTGGGCACCCTCCTGACACTCAGAGCCACATGCTGAGCCAGAATGGAGGTGATGGAGGGAGGGAGAGGTGTCTGGGCATGGGAGGCCAAGCTGGGGGTGCAGTCCCAGCCCCCGGGGGGGTGTGATGGAGGGCAAGCAGGGCCCAGGGGTGGGCTCGTCCCCCCAGGCAGGCAGACGGAGCGCGCCGGAGCAAGGCTAGTAATGGTCCTTCTGGCAGCAGGGTGGGCA
>NW_008681900.1:1907-2669 GCF_000695815.1 Acanthisitta chloris
ACAGGGAGGTCATGGTGGGTGCCCACCCCAAGTGGCAGCACTGGGGACAATGTGGGGGCCCCATGGGGACAGCCCTAAGCCGCTCTAGGGGGGGCTGAGCATAGGATAGGTCCTCCAAATTCCCCCCGAGCAGCCCTGGGAGTGGGAGTCTGGGGGTGAAGGGCACCAGCTCTGCCCACACAGGGGCCCCGAGGCTGGGGGTGCTGGGATGGGGCTCTGGGCCACCCAGACTGTTACTAGCCCAGGCCGGCGGCAGCAGTGCAGGGGTGGGCGAGTAGCACACGTACCCTTCTCAGGATAAACCTCTTCACTAAGGGTAAACCTAATCCCTTTCCCACCATGAACTAGTGGGAAGGAGAGAGAAAGAGACAGAGACACAGCACAGAGGAGACAAAGAGAGGAGGAAGGAGATGAAAACGAAGAGAGGAGGAAGGAGATGATGAAGAATAAGAGAGGAGGGAGGAGATGACGTGTGTGGGGGACAGGAGTGGTGAGAGGGGGAGAAAACAAAAGAGAGAGAAAGAGAGATCAGATCTCGCAGACAGACGGACGGCCAAGCACCCAGACAACACTGCAGCAACACAGGTGTGCCAGGCCCCCCCAGCTCCCAGGCTGGGGGTCCTGGGCTGCACCCAGGGGTGCTGGCACCCACCAGACCCCACCCCACACCCCCGACATGGCTGGCACAGGAGGCACAGACAGGACAGACGTCCTTCGCAGGAGACTCACGGACAGCAAACGCACGTCCCACTCCAGGGGACG
>NW_008681900.1:2688-7066 GCF_000695815.1 Acanthisitta chloris
CTGTGACCACCATGGAGCTTCTCAGGCCCCTCCTCAGGCAGCCAGGGGACGAAATAAAGGGCAGTTTAGAGCTGAGAGGTGGTCCTGCCCCAGAGGGCACCCAGCACCCTGCACTGCATGGGCCAGGGCCAGGGGCAGCACCTGAGGGACACCCTGGAGCCCAACACAGGCTGCCTTGGCCAAGGCTGCAGCTCAGCACTGGGTCTGTGCTAGGTGACAGGAGCCATTCAAGGGGCTTGATGCCTGGCCAGAGGGTGACCTTCTCCCCCACCCACAGCCCCCGTTTCTGTGCCAGCCTAGCCACGTCCTGGCACCGGGGACACACTCTTCTTGCTGGAGGAGGACTGGGGAGTGCCAGGCTGCCACTGGCCACTCATGGCCCCTCTTCACCTGCAAACCACGGGAGGGAAGGCCCTTCCGACCCATCCCATGAGCCTGGCTGGGACCCCCAATCCCACTGGGACAGAGGCAAGCTGGGGCCCTGCCCATGGGGCAGCTGAGCCCGTGGCGGGGACAGGGGGCCCAGGCGGGGCCCAGGGCAGTGTTCCCTACCCTGTGATGACTGGGTTTGCACGAAGGTCTTGATGAGGAGGTCTGTGGCCTGGGTGTAGAGGGACAGGGCATAGCGCAGTGACTGCAGGTCAGGGCTCTTCTCCAGGAACGTCTTCTTCAGCCCCACACCACCGGCGTGGAAGTATTGCTGGAGAGGGAGACAGGATACTCAGCACTGGGGCTTCCCTGGTGCTCCCCATGGCTGTGCCTCGGGGTTAGAGCCCTGGGGGCATCCCAAGTGCCCTCACCTTGATGGTGTCCAGTGCCAGCTCCACCACAGCACACTGCTTCGGGGTCAGGCTCTTGGCTTCCTCCCGCACCATGTGGTCCTGGGGGACACAAATCCAGCTCTCAGCGTGGGACCAGGGCCCTGCTCTTCCCATTCCTGCCATGCCAGCAAGCAGGCACTGCTGGGGTCCTTGCAGCAGTGGCAGTGCCAGACTGCAAAGTGCCACCCACCCTAGCACAGAGAGAAATCCAGATTCTCCAGCCCTCACCCACAGCTTGGTGACCCCCAGCCCAGAACCCCAACCCTCACCTTCAGCTTGGAAAGTTGCCCCAGCTCCTTGGCTGCGTTGAAAATCATCTGTGTGCCCTGCAGACAGCAAAGAGACAGGGATGGCCCCAGTGAGCAGCCAGGCTGGGGGTGCCACGGCCAGGCTGGGGGTGCCATGGCCAGGCTGGCACACAGTGCCAGAAGCTTGCTGCAGCTCCAGAGGCTCCCCCAGGCTCCAAGGGACGGGAGCAGTGCTCCTCAGAGAGACCTGGGTGCCACCACCCAGGCCAGGAAGGTAGCCCAGGTCAGGGCTGGCAGCCCCCGCAGCCCCCGAGTTCTCAGCACAGGTGTGTCCAGAGGGTTTGGGGACCCCAGAGCAGGACATCAGCCTGGCACCAGGGACACTCAAGCATCTTGGCCTGAGGGTCCCATCCTGCTCCCTGTGCTCCAAGCACCTCCCTGTGCATCCAGCAGGGCCTGGCACAGCACAGGACAGGGAGCAGAGCGCGAGTGCCGGGGGCAGTGGCACAGGGAGGACACAGCATGTACCCCAAACACCCCCTGCCCCCCCAGGCCCTCTAGCACCCAAGGGATCCCCCTGGATGGGAGACTCGGGCTGCTTAGCCTACCCAGTGCCCCCCCCCCATAGCAGGGCCATGGAGCCATTCCATGGGGTACCCTGGCACAGCAGCCCTAGGGCATGGGCAGGTCCCATTCACCTCCCTGGGCTGCCACCTCTTACCAGCTGAGAATAAACTCCTCTTCTCAACAACTCCAGTGTGCAAATGCCACTGGGTAAACAGGAGCCCAGCAATTCCCCCTTTCCCAGCACCAGTAGCTCCAGTCCTTCCCAATGGAACCCCCAGCATCTCCCCAACTAACCATTACCTTCTGCAGTGCTCTTCCCCCCCATACTTTCATTTTGTGCCCCCCATTAACCCTTTGTGTCCACTCCCCTGCCCACCCAGTTCTGGCCCATCAATCCCAGCCTGGATGTCCCCATGTCCCCCAGCTGGTGTCCAGGCTCAGAGGTGGGGACACTGGTGTCCCCCACAGAGCAGGACAGGACACTGTACTGAGCTGGGACCCCCCAACCCACAGCACAGGGGACAGGGGATGGGGAGGAGGAGACAGGAGGGAGCATTGCCAAGTGGGGAGCAGAAGAGCCATGTCCTTACTTCAGTGTGACTGGGCAGCTTCACCCTGCTCTGGAAGAGAACAGCAAGGGACAGTTACTGGTGGCCCCAGCATCCTTCAGCCTGCTCCAGGCCCCCCACATCCCCCAGCCACGTGGGCTCTGGCCCTGTCCTCTCCTCTGGCTGTGCCCAGCTCTCCACTGGTGCCACTGGTTCAGCACCAGGTCATAGCTGCAAAGGCTCAGCCCCGTGTGCTTGCTGGGGAAGGTGTGATGAGCACACCAGGTCTCTTCTGAGAGGGGACAGATTTGCTCCCCACCCGCTTTGGGGCTGGAAAGTCAGAGGGATTCAACTCACCCAGCACACTCAGTAAACTGGGCAGGAGCCAGTGTCCCCCAGGAGAGGACACAGGGGAGCCTCAGGCATTGCCCAGATAGATGCTGGCATGGCTCTTCCCGAGACTCAGGATTTGGGGAACAGGCAGTCTGGGGGGCAGTGCTGGGTCCCCACCACATGGTGAGGAGTGCCCAGACCAGGGCAAGGCCTGGGGAAAGCCTCTGGGCAGGTCTGGGGGCTCTGCAAGCCTTGCTGAGCCCCCTGAGCAGGATGGGGGAGTGGGCACAGAGATCCAGGGGATCTCAGCAGCCCCAGGGCCGTGCCCAGCATGGGGGTCCCTCTCCCTGAGGGGGTTGTGTTCAGGGTCTCCATGCTGGGGCACCCCAGCCCCTGGCTGTCCCCAGCAGGCAGCTGGAGGGTGCTGAGGGCTGTGGGGCAGAGTCCCTGCAGGGATGGGTGACACCCCAGGGGGCTGAACACCACGGTGCACCCACTCCCTGCCCTGGGTGACACACAGAGCAGGTGACTATCCCAACCTGCACACAGCACAGCACACCTCACCACGACACCACACCAGGCAACAGCACGACAGAGGAAGCAGGGGCAGGCCTGGAGCTCCACAGAGGGTGGCTGTGAGGCCAGGAGAGAGTGGCCTCGGGGCAATGACACACACAGAGCCCACAGCTATTTACCTTCTCTGTCCCCTTGCCATGTTTTCTCAAGAGGGTGCCCTGTAGAAGCAATGTCAGAGGTTGAGCGGGAGGTGGAGGGACAGTGTGGCACAGGACACAGGGACATAGGGCAAGGCTGGGCACAGGGGTGATCACAAGCTGGTGGCAGAGACATCCTGAGCTCCTAAACGATACCTGGAACCCACTGGGATACTCAGTTAGT
The DNA here is from genome assembly GCF_000695815.1 of Acanthisitta chloris. Classification (NCBI taxonomy): domain Eukaryota; kingdom Metazoa; phylum Chordata; class Aves; order Passeriformes; family Acanthisittidae; genus Acanthisitta; species Acanthisitta chloris. The sequence goes on from NW_008681900.1 coordinate 6,103, forward strand.
GGGGCACTGGTCCCCACTGGGGTACTCAGTGAGGGACTGGTGTCACCTTGCCCAACTGGTCCCCGCTGGAACACAGGATGTTGCACTGCTGGAGGACTGCCCCTCACCCTGGGAAGCTGGGACACAAGGATGAGGAGCCCATGAGGGGTGGTCCCTGCTGGGATACAGGGAGGCAGGAGCCAGCTGTGTGTGGGCACATCCTGCTCCAGCTCTGACAGGTGCTGCCAGCACTGGGAGGGAGCAGGGAAGGGGCAGCTGTGCTGGGGTTTGGCACACAGAGTTCTGGTCCATGCAGGACTGGGCCCAGTGGCAACCCCACGCTGACCCGGGCAAGAGAAACGGTGTGGAACGAGGCAGCAGTGCCACGGTGGGTCCTAACTGGGCTCTCAGGGTTGGCCGGAGCAAGTTGGAATCGGGAGGAGAGAGCAGGGAGTCAGCTGGCCAGAAAGCCTCAGGAGGGACAAGCAGCACAGGGAGGGACAAGGAGGGCTGCCAAGAGGAGTTCTGACCCTGGCATGGGGTGATGGGTGGCCAAGAGGAGCTTAGACACAGTCCTGACACTGCCAAGTTCCTCACAGCCTCAGCAAGGCTGGGACCTGGGTCCCCAGGAGGTCTGAGAGGCAGTTCAGCCCCAGGCTGACCACAGATGCTGCTGTTGGACACAAAAGGTATTGAGGGAAAGCAGAGAGGTGTTCGATCCCTCAGGAACTGCACCCAGCACCAACCTCCTGCACCTCTGCTCTCCTCGCACAGGTGCCCAAGTCACAGCAGGGGCAGGGGCAGCACCGGGGATGGAACTGCCCTTCCCTTGCCCCGAGGGGCACAAGTCCACGGGCACAGACCGGTCAGAAGGACAGAAGGAAACTGCTCAGTCAAAGCCATGCAAGGACCCAGCAGCGAACGCCGAGAAGGGAGCCAGGACGGAGCCCGAGCTCCCGGGGCTGTATCCCAGCCGGTGCCAGCA